>NC_091051.1:17497066-17804455 GCF_963966145.1 Tenebrio molitor | reverse complement strand
GAAATTCCTTAACATTGACACAGAACATAAAACACAAAAAAGTCAAAATGCGGAGGCGAGACGCCGGTAATTATGTTGATAAGCACTGCACTATTACTTGATAGTATTATCCGTAATAGTGTATGTACTCCGGCAAAATTGCCGTGCCGCCGGGTGGAGGTGGGATAGGAGATTAAGAACGGTAATGACAATGTACCGATCGAAGACAATTGTTTGGAGGAGGAGCTTGCGACGACTTCAAAATTGTCTGAGATCGGTACATTGTCATTAACGTTCGTGATGCTTATGAGATTTTTTGCGTGCTTTTGAACAATATAAGGTTTGTATAGTCGAATCTGAAAATCTAGGGTGCTATCCTAAAATCGCTAAATTTGGTGCAATTTTTCCATTAAAAAGACAATACAAAAATCTAGTAGGCCTAACAAAAGATAATCACACAATATGGTCACTCCATAAAGATGAATCAACCAACAAAACAGTGTTTAACAATTAAACATTTCATTATTTTAGTGATTTTTAGTTTTTTTAAGAAAAAAGCTTTCGACCAGTGCAATAATAGATACGGGGTGTCATTTGAAAAAAAAGAGTTTTTAACATTTTTAGTTGGTTATATTTAAAAAATCGCAGTAGACATATGCGACTAAGCAGGTTGTTGAATAAATACTCAGCAGATGCAGCAAACATTCAGAAATCAAACAGCGTCAATCATTTTAATTTATGTGCAACGATTTGGAAGGTACGAATTTTCGAAGGGACCCCTGCAATTCGAAATTCTGGTAAAAAAAGCGCCACTGATTAAAAACGATGGCAGATAAGTAAAAACGACCTGTATAAATTCAGTTTAAAAATAAAATTAAACTGGGTAGTTTCCATTTAAAAAAACATAACTTTAGTGTTTTTATAATATTGGGACATCTGTATATATACCGCAATATTTTCCGAATATGCAGTAGAAGCGTAGCTATCATGTAGAAAAAAGTAAAAGTTGATATCTTTAATAACAAACAAGTTATGGAGCTTTTTCGCAACTCTGGGACACCTGTATAACTCGAGTATGATTCTCCATGCCTTTTTGTACACAACAATAATGTTTAGGCTTGGGCAAATGCATGTTTGCATTTTTTTTGCTATAAGCTCATATATGGGTGTCAAAACTATACACGTTTATTTTTTAATTTTGAGTAATAAAAAAGCATTATTTTTACTTTTGCATATATTGCATATATCGAAGTTTTGAGACTTATTCTGCATATACAGGGTGGAACAAAAGTATCAAATATTAGCTGTAACTTTTTAATTTGACAATTTATGAAAAAATGTTTAATATAAAAGTTAATTGGTGTATTATCCTGCATCATCTGGTCTTTCTAGTTTGTTTCTATCTTCTTCTGTTTCGCTGCTATGGCAACCAACTTTGGTTTTTTAAATAGCACCCATACATTTTTTGTGTGATTTTCAAACAAGCGTATCTTTCTCTATTCATAAATACAGTTTTGCCATTATGGGGAAAAAGAATAAAATTAAAAAAAAAAAACAAAGGTGATAAAATTAACTTATTAAGTAATAAAATGCAATATCAAGAATGTTGACAATTTTTGTTGAACGTCATGCATGATAATATACCAAATAATTTTTATATTAAACATTTTTTCATAATTTTTCAAATTAAAAAGTTACAGCGATTATTTGATACTTTTGTTCCACTCGGTATACCGAGTATGACGTTCAACAAAAATTGTCGACATTCTTGATATTGCATTTTATTACTTAGTAAGTTAATTTTATCACCATTTTTTAAATTTTATTCTTTTTCCCCATAATGGCAAAACTGTATTTATGAATACAGAAAGATACGCTTGTTTGAAAATCACACAAAAAATGTATGGGTGCTATTTAAAAAACCAAAGTTGGTTGCCATAGCAGCGAAACAAAAGAAGATAGGAACAAACTAGAAAGACCAGATGATGCAAGATAATACACCAATCAACTTTTATATTAAACATTTTTTCATAAATTGTCAAATTAAAAAGTTACAGCTAATATTTGATACTTTTGTTCCACCCTGTATAGCTGTTTTACAGCATATAAAAGCATATATTCGTAAAAATGGGTAAAATACGACGATATTGGACCGGTCAAAATTTAATTTACTTTCTTAGAAAATCTCAAAGAAAACAACCGGCTAAACCACAACTCTCTGATTTACCTTTCTTGGAAAAATCGAACCCAGGTCCTTTAAAAAGAGTTGAGTTCTGGACAGATACCTACATATGCAGATGCAATTTAGTTATTTATTGTAATAAATAATAATAAAAATTTGATTTGATACAGTTGGTTGTAAAAAAAAGGGAAACGAAAATTTTTCTAATGTAAATTTGATTTTGTCCAATTGTCAATTAATTGCCTACTAGACAATATCTATCAAATAAATTAAAAAAAAATGTCATTAAATTTTGACGTTAATTCTAACCTATCTTTCGTAAGAAGGCTTCACACTATGAAAAAATTGTAAAAATGTGTCAATTGTATTCTGACAGTTATTGTTTTTTTGCAACCATGTACCTACTTTAGTTTCACTTAAATTTACGTATTGTTTTGTATTTAATTAAGTTGCTTTTATAATTAAAATGTTATTGTTTTTATTACCTTACGTATAAGATTTATTGTGTTTGGTGTACATGTTTTACTAGACATTTCAAAGTGTTTTTCGTCAGTTAATTTTTGTTTTTACTGCATATACTTTGAAGGTTGTACAGATATTTTAACCTGAGGTGGTACATGTTAAAAGAAGGCAAAATAACCCAACTTGCCTTATACAAATGTTAATGGTTTACAAGAAAATCAAAGAAACCACTTTGTTTGGGAAACGCTGAAAATTTTCAAATTTGGCGGGCAGTTTTGACGAACGAGCTACCTAAAATGTCAAGTTTTTGTTTTTCTGTCGTTTGAGGTTATGTTTGGTTTTTATAGTTACAGTTTTTAGAGATTCATTGTGAATTTTGGATGAAATTTGTAAAGTGATGATAAAATAGTGCCTGCAACTTATTCAGAAAACAACAAATGCTTAAACAACAAAGTGAAAGGACTGTAATTGTGAGTAAAAGTATAAAATGAAATATCAAAGAAGTTGCTCAAAATGCCCGTCTTTGTTTACAATGCAAGCTTCAGTACGACGTGTCCAAGAAAGCCACATTCGATTTAGAATGCCTCTGATGTCTTCACGAATTTCCTGCGCGGCGTTTTGAAGGTAATGAGGCGGAGGTAAAACATAGGGATCTACAAGGTGATTTTCAACAATCCTAACCCACACGTTAATTAAAATGACTGCTGGAAGTGACGCTCTTGGATTTCGTGAGGAATGTCTTCTTCTGCAACTAAAATGCGATCTTCTCGAAACGCCCGAAATCGCGAAGATCCTGTGCAACGTTTACAAAGGTTCGTGTATTGCGAAATATCCTTTGAAGCAACTTTTCACCGTAGATTTGCCGTGCTAGCTCAGAATGTTCGCCACAGATCAAAGACCATATCAGTTTTCTTCAGGTTGGTGAAAGACATTTGTGATTTAAATTGAGGTTAAGATTGATGGTCTTGTCAAAATGACTTAATTTTGAATTAAATGACAACAAAAAAGTCTGCTATGATTTATTTTTTTGATACATTTTTCTATAAAATTCAGTGGCTTTCAAACTTTTTTTGAAAAACTTTGAGCCCCTTTTCCTCGAAACATATCAACATTTGTGTAAGGCATCGTTGGCTCAATCGTTACCTTTTGTGAGGTTCTATGACAGGTTAAAATATCTGCACAACCTTCAAAGTCACTCTGTATTAGAGCATATATCCTAGGATTACAGCATTTTTCGTGCATATTTTGATAATTTTTTACGGCATATTATCGTGCATATATGCCGTCTCTTTACGGCATATCTGCCCAAGCCTAATAATGTTCACTGAGGTCACTTCTCATAAGTTACTTAAAAATTAAAAGTATACAGGGTGTTTTCGAAGTTGAGGTGTTCCTTTTAACATGTGATAGTATGTGTTGTTCTAAAGAGTTTTATCCAAAGTCACTTTAGTAAAATGTGTATGGCAATGAAGATACAATAAGTTAATTTTTTTGAAATTTTTGAAACCGGTCCTGCTCAAATTTGCGCTGATTTGTTAGAAATTAGAATTGACAAAAAAAATCAAATGAACATGGACGTTAATCAAAAATACTGTCAGAGTTGTCATATACTTAGTCGGAATGGCTTTATCATTACGAAAATAATGAGCTCACAGATATGTTGCTAATGTATGGGCAATGTTATTATGTTATCATAATGCAGCTGCGGCGTCCAGAGAGTAGGACGCAGAGCGATTTCCAGAAAAACACCATCCTGGGCCACGTCAGTTATTAATCTAGTACAGTGGAGAAATAGACAGGACCGGACTCAAAATTTTAGAAAACAATAAAAATATACAATCAATTATCTCCGTTAATACAAACATTTTACTAAGAAGATTTAAGCTAAAATTCTTAAGAATAATGTATAGTATCTCGTGTTACGAGGAACGCCTCAACTTCGAAAACACCCTGTATACACTGCATGTATCATGAATTTCTTATGCTTTATGTCAAGCTTATGTCCATTGTAAACAAGTCCAGGATGCGCTGCCGTATACTATAAATGGTCTTACGACTTTCTGGTATAGTTGTGGTTTTTATTTCCTTCAGTACTTCTTTCTTCCCGAAGAACATGCTTCTTAGGGACTTGTGTACCCTTTTCCGATTTTTTGGTTTATTTCCTTTTCTATTTTCCCAGATTCTTCTCTGATTGTGCCCAAATAGTTGTACATAGTTCCCTTCGTAGATATTACCATAGTTTTGCATAATTTTTTTACTTCCATGTCTACTTTCGGCAGTTCTTTTGGTATACTTCTAGGTTTTGTTGTAACAACAATAAATGACTTAATAAATTTTACTTGGCCAATTCATTGAAATTATTTTTAATATACTAGTATGCATAAATGAATGAACTAAATAAATAAATTTATTAACATAAGAAAACTTTAAAATGATTTTTATGTGATTGTACATACAAAGATGTCTTTCAAATAATATCGGGAAGAATTATCATCAGAATATCATCAGATTTATAAAAGACTCTTTTCAAGTATCAACCATTAGTTAAGGATTCTTTTCCACTCAAGTTTGGCGATGGCTTACATTTTATGTTCTACATCGGACCACAGCTGCTTGAGTACGAGGGACACTGGCGGAGCCTCCCCGACGACGAGAGCTCCAAGGAACAAATTATACGAGGGATGTGATTGGCCGACAGCCGTGGATTTCAATATAGGTATTCTATCACGGGGTGTGGAATTGATTCTTTCATTGAATATCCATGCATTCATTCTTTAAAAGTCGTGTAGAAAAATAATTCATTGCTGTACTAATTACAGAGTGTAAGACTATACTTTCTGCCATCAAACGGAGGCAATTAAAATTTTATGAAATAGTTAATAGTTTTTGATTTGCATAGAGCTAGACATAAAAACTGGATGATTAACGTATATAAAAACTAGAACTTTTCCCTGGTTTTGATTCGTAATTTTTATTCTACGTGCGTGTTAAATTAATCGTTATTTTAAGGTGATAACAAATAATAAATTAATTCATTTTTTGATAATAGATCAACCACAATAATGAGACGAGATCGTTTCTGAACTGTGTTCTGATAGTCCGCAACGAAACGGTACCCTCGTACATCGAATTCACGTGATACAGTGCTTGTAATAGTACCATGAAATCTTCAACATGTCTGCTGTTGATGTTTGCTAGCAATGCCATTTGCCAGTTGAACGGTAAGTGGATTCCACATTTTTGCAATAAGAACAAATTTAATTTTTGCTAATATTTTGACGTTTTCAATTTGAATATCTTCGTTTATTTAGACCTTGATCATAGCTTACATTTCACACAATTTGTTTCGTGGTGTTGTTTTTGAATAATATTTCATTATATCAATTGCATCTCACATGATTAATTAAGGCAATAAGGAGAGACATTTCTCAACTCTATTTTTTGAAAAATTACCACATTATATTCCAAGTGCAAAATTTTTTATCGGAAATTTTTTTGCTAATGAACGAAAACATCCATAAATGACTTCGACTTCGTCTCGTGCTCTTATTTGCTGATAATTGGTCTTCTGACCGAATAATTTATGGATGTTTGAGTTCATTAGCAAAAAAATTGCCGATATTAAAATTTTGCACGAGGGGTATACGGCTGATTATTTCCTGAATAGAATGAAACCAAACGCATTATTTCCAATCCTTTTTATTCAAAATAATTTAAAAAAAAGGTACCGACATTTTTTATCAGATTATTGCACAGTGTGCATTTTAGAGACATTTTATCGGGTTATTTTTTGTTTTCTCGTTTTGATTGGTCAATATTTGTCACGCAATTGGTTGCTAAACACATGAAGGAAATAATCACTTATAATATCCCACATTATGCTTCTTAAATTAAAAATTTCTGACAAAAAAAAATTAAGTTGTATAACAGAATTATCCTTGACAACGGAAAAAAATGAGATTTTTAATAAATAAATTATTTTGATTGGCTGAAAAAATTTCCACTTATTAATTTCAAGTTGGGTTAGCTAGGTGGAAAAATTTTCAGTAAATCTCTATATTGTTATATAAACGACACCGAATTCTGTTTTTCTATTGGCTATTTTTAAGTGTCGTGCGATTCTCAACAGCAATATTGAATCTGGTCTTAAAAAGAAACTTTCTTTTTCTTTATCTGTTTTCATTTTTATTAGATATTATAACTATTGGACATATATGTAACAAAGATTCATAAAACATTTTTACAGTGTTTTTTTTTTATAAAAATTGTATTGCTCATTGATAAAAGAATCTAGGTTTTCGTCACAGAATTAAAATTTCTAGGATATGAGTCGAAAAATGTTATATAGCAAGTCTGCACAGCTTTCCTTGGCAGTCTGCAACTAAAAAAATTCACATAGCTATTCTCTTTATTAGGTTTTATCGAACGTATCAATGAGACTAGAGAAATAGATGAGCAGGGACTAGATGAAACGGAAACCGAACCTGTATCATCTAAACTACTGACTACTAATAAGCCAATAATGACACCTGAAATCCAGAAAGTACCTGATTTAACAAAACCACCTCTATTATCGTTGACGAATTCTACGTCTTCAATACCAGAATCGCCACATTTACTTCCCAAACGTGAGTCATCCACACCTCAATTATTACCACAGAAACTTCAAACTAATACACTTTCACTAAACCCAGAGTCAAAAAATGATAAGTCACTTGAGTTAAGACTTTTTAAACCATCCCACTTATTACAAAACAAACGACCAAAAGTGACTGCCAATCCACCAGAACCAACAATAAGTTCTGAAATATTTCAATCAAAACCGTTAAAACAAACTGGAAAAATAGAAGTTTTACCAAGTTCTGAAAGATTACAACAAGAGTTCAACATCAAAAGAGTACCACATGTAGATGTTGTTGTAGAACCAATATCGGTTAAAAGGAAAGAATTTAAACCAAGGAAAAATTCCGACAAGTCAGATTTACCTTCCGAAACTAATTCAATCATATTTACATCATTATCACCGAAACCAATTTGGTATAATGAACCAGTTGATCCATCTAAAAATGTTACAGACCAATCTAAAACGTCTAAAAAACGACGATTTGAAATGACTGCAAACACAACAGAACATACAATGAACCCGGGAATGTCCAAAAATAAACCAAAAAAAAATTCAGAAAAATATCAAACTGAGGAGAATTCCAAGGAACCACAAAATGTAATCAATTCACAATCAACAATTGTTAAACCAATTTTACTTAATTCATACTTTATAACACCGATTCCGTCTAATGAACCAGCTGATCCATCTAAGAATGTTGCGGAACCTTCCAAAGCGTCTGAAGAACAAGGACCAGCAACTACTTCTAAAAGATACAAATCAACGACAAATTTCAACATTCCAATAATGACCACCAGCTCCCAGCTCGTATTTGATTCTGAAAGCACAGATGCTGTGAGCCTAGTAATTGCAAAACCTGTTGCTGATTTCAAAAATTTGCAATCTCTATCTGACTACGAAAATTCACAACTTGTTGGTTCTGAGAACCAACAACCTGTAGTTCATTCTTCAATCTCACCACTTGTAGTTGATTCTGAACATTCCCAACCTGTATTTGATTCTGGAATCCCACAGCCTGTAGTTAATTCTTCATCCCCACAACCGGCAGTTGATTTTAGATCCCCACAATTTGTAGTTGATTCTGAAAACCCACAACCTGTAGTTGTGTCTGGAATTCCGCAGCCTGCACTTAATTCTTCAATTCCACACACTGTAAATAATTCTGGAATTCCCCAACCTGTAGTTGTTTCTGGAACCACACAACCTGTAGTTGATTCTGGAACTCCACACCCTGGAGTTGATTCTGGAACTCAACAGACTGCAATTGCTTCTTCAATGCCACAATCTGTAGTTGATTCTGGAACTATACAGTCTGCAGTTGTTTCTTCAATCCCACAACCTGTAGTTTATTCTGGAACCCCACAATTTGTAGTTGATTCTGGAACTGAACAGCATGCAGTTGTTTCTTCAATCGCACAACCTATAGTGAATTCTGAAATCCCACAACTTGGAACCCCACAACTTGCAGTTGATTCTGGAACACCACAATCTGTAGTTAATTCTGGAACTCAACACCCAGCAGTTGCTTCTTCAAGTCCTCAACCTGCAGTTGATTCTGGAATCCTACAATCTGTAGTTGATTCTCTGACTCAACAATCTGTAGTTGATTCTGGAACTCAACAATCTGTAGTTGATCCTGGAACTCAACAGCTTGCAGTTGTTTTTTCAACCCCACAACTTGCAGTTGCTTCTTCAACCCCACAACTTGCAGTTGATTCTGGAACACCACAATCTGTAGTTAATTCTGGAACTCAACACCCAGCAGTGGCTTCTTCAATCCCACAACCTGCAGTTGATTCTGGAAGCCCACAATCTGTAGTTGATTCTGGAACTCAGCAGCCTGCAATTGTTTCTTCAATCGCACAACCTATAGTGGATTCTGAAATCCAACAACTTGTAATTGATCCTGGAACCCCACAGCCTACAGTTGATTCTGGAAGTCAACAGCCTGCAGTGGCTTCTTCAATCCCACAACTTGCAGTTGATTCTGGAACCCCACAATCTGTAGTTGATTCTGGAACTCAACAGCCTGCAATTGTTTCTTTAATCCCACAACATACAGTGGATTCTAGCATCCAACAACTTGTAATTGATCCTGGAACCCCACAGCCTACAGTTGATTCTGGAACTCAACAGCCTTCAGTGGCTTCTTCAACCCCACAATCTGCAGTTGATTCTGGAACCCCACAATCTGTAGTTGATTCTGGAACTCAACAGCCTGCAATTGTTTCTTCAATCCCACAACCTACAGTGGATTCTGATATCCAACAACTTGTAATTGATCCTGGAACCCCCCAGCCTACAGTTGATTCTGCAACTCAACAGCCTGCAGTGGCTTCTTCAACCCCACAGCCTACAGTTGATTCTGGAACTCAACAGCCTCCAGTTGCTTCTTCAACCCCACAGCCTACAGTTGATTCTGGAACTCAACAGCCTCCAGTTGCTTCTTCAACCCCACAACTTGCAGTTGATTCTGGAACCCCACAACTTGCAGTTCATTCTGGACCCACACAATCTGCGGTTGATTCCGGAACCCCACAATCTATAGTTGATTCTGGAACTCAACAGCCTGCAATTGTTTCTTCAATCCCACAACCTACAGTGGATTCTGACATCCAACAACTTTTAATTGATCCTGGAACTCCACAGCCTACAGTTGATTCTGGAACTCAACAGCCTGCAGTTGTTTCTTCAATCCCACAACACATGTATTCTGAAATTTCACAATTTGTAATTGATCCTGGAACCCCAAAGCATACAGTTGATTCTGGAACTCAACAGCCTGCAGTGGCTTCTTCAACCCCACAATCTGCAGTTGATTCTGGAACCCCACAATCTGTAGTTAATTCTGGAACTCAACAGCCTGCCGTTGTTTCTTCAATCCCACAACCAATGTTGGATTCTGAAATCCCACAACTTGTACTTGATCCTGGAAATCCACAATCTATTGTTGATTATGAAACTCAACAACCTGCAGTTGCTTCTTCAACCCCACAACTTGCAGTTGATTCTGGAACCCCACAACTTGCAGTTGATGTTGGAACTCCACAATCTGTAGATAATTATGGAACTCAACACCCAGCAGGGGCTTCTTCAATCCCACATCCTGCAGTTGATTCTGGAACCCCACAATCTGTAGTTGATTCTCTAACTCAACAGCCTGCAGCAGTCTCTTCATTCTCACAACCCATAGTGTATTCTTTAACCCCACAACTTGCAGTTGGTTCTGGAACCCCACAATCTGTAGTTGATTCTGGAACTCAACAGCCTGCAGTGGCTTCTTCAACTCCACAAATTTCAGTTGTTTCTGAAACCCCACAACTTGGAGTTGATTCTGGAACTCAAGAACCTGCAATTGTTTCTTTAATCCCACAATCTACAGTGGATTCTGACATCCAACAACTTGTAATTGATCCTGGAACCCCACAGCCTACAGTTGATTCTGGAACTCAACAGCCTGCAGTGGTTTCTTCAACCCCACAACTTGTAGTTGATTCTGGAACCCCACAACCTGCAGTTGATTCTGGAATCCCACAATCTGTAGTTGATTCTGGAACTCAACAGCCTGCCGTTGCTTCTTCAATCGCACAACCAACGTTGGGTTCTGAAATCCCACAACATGCACTTGATCCTGGAACTGCACAATCTATTGATAATTATGAAACTCAACAACCTGCAGTTGCTTCTTCAACTCCACAACCTGCAGTTGATTCTTCAACTCCACAACCTGCAGTTGATTCTGGAGCCCCACAATCTGTAGTTGATTCTGGAACTCAACAGCCTGCAATTGTTTCTTCAATCCCACAACCTGCAGTTGATTCTGGAGCCCCACAATCTGTAGTTAATTCTGGAACTCAACAGCCTGCAGTGGCTTCTTCAACCCCACAGCCTACAGTGGATTCTGGAACTCAACTCCCAGCAGTGGCTTCTTCAATGCCACAACCTGCAGTTGATTCAGGAACCCCACAATCGGTAGTTGATTCTGGAACTCAACAGCCTGCAGTGGCTTCTTCAACCCCACAGCCTACAGTTGATTCTGGAACTCAACAGCCTGCAGTGGCTTCTTCAACCCCACAAATTTCAGTTGTTTCTGAAACTCCACAACTTGGAGTTGATTCTGGAACTCAACAGCCTGCAATTGTTTCTTTAATCCCACAACCTACAGTGGATTCTGACATCCAACAACTTGTAATTGATCCTGGAACCCCACAGCCTACAGTTGATTCTGCAACTCATCAGCCTGCAGTGTCTTTTTCAACCCCACATTTTTCAGTTGTTTCTGAAACCCCACAACTTGGAGTTGATTCTGGAACTCAACAGCCCCCAATTGTTTCTTTAATCCCACAACCTACAGTGGATTCTGACATCCAACAACTTGTAATTGATCCTGGAACCCCACAGCCTACAGTTGATGCTGGAACTCAAGGACCTGCAGTGGCTTCTTCAACCCCACAACTTGCAGTTGTTTCTGAAACTCCACAACTTGTAGTTGATTCTGGAACTCAACAGCCTGCAATTGTTTCTTCAATCCCACAACCTACAGTGGATTCTGACATCCAACAACTTGTAATTGATCCTGGAAACCCACAGCCTACAGTTGATGCTGGAACTCAACAGCCTGCAGTGGCTTCTTCAACCCAACAACTTGCTGTTGATTCTGGAAACCCACAATCTGTAGTTAATTCTGGAACTCAACACCCAGCAGTGGCTTCTTCAATCCCACAACCTGCAGTTGATTCTGGAACCCCACAATCTGTAGTTGATTCTGGAACTCAACAGCCTGCAATTGTTTCTTTAATCCCACAACCTACAGTGGATTCTGACATCCAACAACTTGTAATCGATCCTGGAACCCCACAGCCTACAGTTGATGCTGGAACTCAACAACCTGCAGTGGCTTCTTCAACCCCACAACTTGTAGTTGAATCTGGAACCCCACAATCTGTAGTTGATTCTGGAACTCAACAGCCCGCACTTGTTTCTTTAATCCCACAACTTACAGTGGATTCTGACATCCAACAAGTTGTAATTGATCCTGGAACCCCACAGCCTACAGTCGATTCTGCAACTCAACAGCCTGCAGTGGCTTCTTCAACCCCACAGCCTACAGTTGATTCTGGAACTCAACAGCCTGCAGTGGCTTCTTCAACCCCACAACTTGCAGTTGATTCTGGAACCCCACAATCTGTAGTTAATTCTGGAACTCAACACCCAGCGGTGGCTTCTTCAATCCCACAACCTGCAGTTGATTCTGGAACCCCACAGCCTACAGTTGATTCTGGAACTCAACAGCCTGCAGTGGCTTCTTCAACCCTACAAATTTCAGTTGTTTCTGAAACCCGACAATCTGTAGTTGATTCTGGAACTCAACAGCCTGCAATTGTTTCTTCAATCCCACAACCTACAGTGGATTCTGACATCCAACAACTTTTAATTGATCCTGGAACCCCACAGTCTACAGTTGATTCTGCAACTCAACAGCCTGCAGTAGCTTCTTCAACCCCACAGCCTACAGTTGATTCTGGGACTCAACAGCCTGCAGTGGCTTCTTCAACCCCACAACTTGCAGTTGTTTCTGGAACCCCACAATCTGCAGTTGATTCTCTAACTCAGCAGCCTGCAGCTGTCTCTTCATTCTCACAACCCATAGTGTATTCTTTAACCCCACAACTTGCTGTTGGTTCTGGAACCCCACAATTTGCAGTTGATTCTGGAACCCCACAATCTGTAGTTAATTCGGGAACTCAACACCCAGCAGTGGCTTCTTCAATCCCACAACCTGCAGTTGATTCTGGAACCCCACAATTTATAGTTGATTCTGAAACTCAACAGCCTGCAGTGGCTTCGTCAACCCCACAAATTTCAGTTGTTTCTGAAACCCCACAACTTGTAGTTGATTCTGCAACTCAACAGCCTGCAGTGGCTTCTTCTACCCCACAGCCTACAGTTGATTCTGGAACTCAACAGCCTGCAGTGCCTTCTTCAACTCCAAAACTTGTAGTTGATTCTGGAACTCAACAGCCTGGAATTGTTTCTTCAATCCCACAACCTACTGTGGATTCTGACATCCAACAACTTGTTATTGATCAAGAACCTGCAGTCGCTTCTTCAACCCCACAACCTGCAGTTGATTCTGGAACCCCACAATCTGTAGTTGATTCTGGAACTCAACAGCGTGCAATTGTTTCTTTAATCCCACAACCTACTGTGGATTCTGACATCCAACAACTTGTAATTGATCCTGGAACCCCACAGCCAACAGTCGATGCTGCAACTCAACAGCCTGCAGTGGCTTCTTCAATCCCACAATCTGCAGTTGATTCTGGAACTCAACAGCACGCACTTGTTTCTTTAATCCCACAACCTACAGTGGATTCTGACATCCAACAACTTGTAATTGATCCTGGAACCCCACAGCCAACAGTCGATTCTGCAACTCAACAGCCTGCAGTGGCTTCTTCAATCCCACAATCTGCAGTTGATTCTGGAACTCAACAGCACGCACTTGTTTCTTTAATCCCACAACCTACAGTGGATTCTGACATCCAACAACTTGTAATTGATCTTGGAACCCCACAGCCTACAGTTGGTGCTGGAACTCAACAGCCTGCAGTGGCTTCTTCAACCCAACAACTTGCAGTTGATCCTGGAACCCCACAATCTGTAGTTAATTCTGGAACTCAACACCCAGCAGTGGCTTCTTCAATCCCACAACCTGCAGTTGATTCTGGAACCCCACAATCTGTAGTTGATTCTGGAACTCAACAGCCTGCAATTGTTTCTTTAATCCCACAACCTACAGTGGATTCTGACATCCAACAACTTGTAATCGATCCTGGAACCCCACAGCCTACAGTTGATGCTGGAACTCAACAACCTGCAGTGGCTTCTTCAACCCCACAACTTGTAGTTGAATCTGGAACCCCACAATCTGTAGTTGATTCTGGAACTCAACAGCCCGCACTTGTTTCTTTAATCCCACAACTTACAGTGGATTCTGACATCCAACAAGTTGTAATTGATCCTGGAACCCCACAGCCTACAGTCGATTCTGCAACTCAACAGCCTGCAGTGGCTTCTTCAACCCCACAGCCTACAGTTGATTCTGGAACTCAACAGCCTGCAGTGGCTTCTTCAACCCCACAACTTGCAGTTGATTCTGGAACCCCACAATCTGTAGTTAATTCTGGAACTCAACACCCAGCGGTGGCTTCTTCAATCCCACAACCTGCAGTTGATTCTGGAACCCCACAGCCTACAGTTGATTCTGGAACTCAACAGCCTGCAGTGGCTTCTTCAACCCTACAAATTTCAGTTGTTTCTGAAACCCGACAATCTGTAGTTGATTCTGGAACTCAACAGCCTGCAATTGTTTCTTCAATCCCACAACCTACAGTGGATTCTGACATCCAACAACTTTTAATTGATCCTGGAACCCCACAGTCTACAGTTGATTCTGCAACTCAACAGCCTGCAGTAGCTTCTTCAACCCCACAGCCTACAGTTGATTCTGGGACTCAACAGCCTGCAGTGGCTTCTTCAACCCCACAACTTGCAGTTGTTTCTGGAACCCCACAATCTGCAGTTGATTCTCTAACTCAGCAGCCTGCAGCTGTCTCTTCATTCTCACAACCCATAGTGTATTCTTTAACCCCACAACTTGCTGTTGGTTCTGGAACCCCACAATTTGCAGTTGATTCTGGAACCCCACAATCTGTAGTTAATTCGGGAACTCAACACCCAGCAGTGGCTTCTTCAATCCCACAACCTGCAGTTGATTCTGGAACCCCACAATTTATAGTTGATTCTGAAACTCAACAGCCTGCAGTGGCTTCGTCAACCCCACAAATTTCAGTTGTTTCTGAAACCCCACAACTTGTAGTTGATTCTGCAACTCAACAGCCTGCAGTGGCTTCTTCTACCCCACAGCCTACAGTTGATTCTGGAACTCAACAGCCTGCAGTGCCTTCTTCAACTCCAAAACTTGTAGTTGATTCTGGAACTCAACAGCCTGGAATTGTTTCTTCAATCCCACAACCTACTGTGGATTCTGACATCCAACAACTTGTTATTGATCAAGAACCTGCAGTCGCTTCTTCAACCCCACAACCTGCAGTTGATTCTGGAACCCCACAATCTGTAGTTGATTCTGGAACTCAACAGCGTGCAATTGTTTCTTTAATCCCACAACCTACTGTGGATTCTGACATCCAACAACTTGTAATTGATCCTGGAACCCCACAGCCAACAGTCGATGCTGCAACTCAACAGCCTGCAGTGGCTTCTTCAATCCCACAATCTGCAGTTGATTCTGGAACTCAACAGCACGCACTTGTTTCTTTAATCCCACAACCTACAGTGGATTCTGACATCCAACAACTTGTAATTGATCCTGGAACCCCACAGCCAACAGTCGATTCTGCAACTCAACAGCCTGCAGTGGCTTCTTCAATCCCACAATCTGCAGTTGATTCTGGAACTCAACAGCACGCACTTGTTTCTTTAATCCCACAACCTACAGTGGATTCTGACATCCAACAACTTGTAATTGATCTTGGAACCCCACAGCCTACAGTTGGTGCTGGAACTCAACAGCCTGCAGTGGCTTCTTCAACCCAACAACTTGCAGTTGATCCTGGAACCCCACAATCTGTAGTTAATTCTGGAACTCAACAGCCTGCAATTGTTTCTTTAATCCCACAACCTACCGTGGATTCTGACATCCAACAACTTGTAATTGATCCTGGGACCCCACAGCATACAGTTGATTCTGCAACTCAACAGCCTGCAGTGGCTTCTTCAACCCCGCAAATTTCAGTTGTTTCTGAAACCCCACAACTTGGAGTTGATTCTGGAACTCAACAGCCTGCAATTGTTTCTTTAATCCCACAACCGACAGTGGATTCTGACATCCAACAACTTGTAATTGATCCTGGAACCCCACGGCCTACAGTTGATGCTGGAACTCAACAGCCTGCAGTGGCTTCTTCAATCCCACAACCTGCAGTTGATTCTGGAACCCAACAATCTGTTGTTGATTCTGAAACTCAACAGCCTGCAATTGTTTTTTCAATCCCACATCCTACAGTGGATTCTGACATCCAACAACTTTTAATTGATCCTGGAACCCCACAGCCTACAGTTGATGCTGGAACTCAACAGCCTGCAGTGGCTTCTTCAACCCAACAACTTGCAGTTGATTCTGGAACCCCACAATCTGTAGTTAATTCTGGAACTCAACACCCAGCAGTGGCTTCTTCAATCCCAGAACCTGCAGTTGATTCTGGAACCCCACAATCGGTAGTTGATTCTGGAACTCAACAGCCTACAGTGGCTTCTTCAACCCCACAGCCTACAGTTGATTCTGCAACTCAACAGCCTGCAGTGGCTTCTTCAACCCCACAAATTTCAGTTGTTTCTGAAACCCCACAACTTGGAGTTGATTCTGGAACTCAACAGCCTGCAATTGTTTCTTTAATCCCACAACCTACAGTGGATTCTGACATCCAACAACTTGTAATTGATCCTGGAACCCCACAGCCTACAGTCGATTCTGCAACTCAACAGCCTGCAGTGGCTTCTTCAACCCCACAGCCTACAGTTGATTCTGGAACCCCACAACCTGCAGTTGATTCTGGAACCCCACAATCTGTAGTTGATTCTGGAACTCAACAGCCTGCCGTTGCTTCTTCAATCGCACAACCAACGTTGGGTTCTGAAATCCCACAACATGCACTTGATCCTGGAACTGCACAATCTATTGATAATTATGAAACTCAACAACCTGCAGTTGCTTCTTCAACTCCACAACCTGCAGTTGATTCTTCAACTCCACAACCTGCAGTTGATTCTGGAGCCCCACAGTCTGTAGTTGATTCTGGAACTCAACAGCCTGCAATTGTTTCTTTAATCCCACAATTTACAGTGGATTCTGACATCCAACAACTTGTAATTGATCCTGGAACCCCACAGCCTACAGTTGATGCTGGAACTCAACAGCCTGCAGTGGCTTCTTCAACCCAACAACTTGCAGTTGATTCTGGAACCCCACAATCTGTAGTTAATTCTGGAATTCAACACCCAGCAGTGGCTTCTTCAATCCCACAACCTGCAGTTGATTCTGGAACCCCACAATCTGTCGTTGATTCTGGAACTCAACAGCCTGCAATTGTTTCTTTAATCCCACAACCTACCGTGGATTCTGACATCCAACAACTTGTAATTGATCCTGGGACCCCACAGCCTACAGTTGATTCTGCAACTCAACAGCCTGCAGTGGCTTCTTCAACCCCGCAAATTTCAGTTGTTTCTGAAACCCCACAACTTGGAGTTGATTCTGGAACTCAACAGCCTGCAATTGTTTCTTTAATCCCACAACCTACAGTGGATTCTGACATCCAACAACTTGTAATTGATCCTGGAACCCCACAGCCTACAGTTGATGCTGGAACTCAACAGCCTGCAGTGGCTTCTTCAACCCAACAACTTGCAGTTGATTCTGGAACCCCACAACCTGCAGTTGATTCTGGAACTCAACACCCAGCAGTGGCTTCTTCAATCCCAGAACCTGCAGTTGATTCTGGAACCCCACAATCGGTAGTTGATTCTGGAACTCAACAGCCTGCAGTGGCTTCTTCAACCCCACAGCCTACAGTTGATTCTGGAACTCAACAGCCTGCAGTGGCTTCTTCAACCCCACAAATTTCAGTTGTTTCTGAAACTCCACAACTTGGAGTTGATTCTGGAACTCAACAGCCCGCAATTGTTTCTTTAATCCCACAACCTACAGTGGATTCTGACATCCAACAACTTGTAATTGATCCTGGAACCCCACAGCCTACAGTTGATGCTGGAACTCAAGGACCTGCAGTGGCTTCTTCAACCCCACAACTTGCAGTTTTTTCTGAAACTCCACAACTTGTAGTTGATTCTGGAACTCAACAGCCTGCAATTGTTTCTTCAATCCCACAACCTACAGTGGATTCTGACATCCAACAACTTGTAATTGATTCTGGAAACCCACAGCCTACAGTTGATGCTGGAACTCAACAGCCTGCAGTGGCTTCTTCAACCCAACAACTTGCAGTTGATTCTGGAACCCCACAATCTGTAGTTAATTCTGGAACTCAACACCCAGCAGTGGCTTCTTCAATCCCACAACCTGCAGTTGATTCTGGAACCCCACAATCTGCAGTTGATTCTGAAACTCAACAGCCTGCAATTGTTTCCTCAATCCCACAACCTACAGTGGATTCTGACATCCAACAACTTGTAATTGATCCTGGAACCCCACAGCCTACAGTTGATGCTGGAACTCAACAACCTGCAGTGGCTTCTTCAACCCCACAACTTGCAGTTGAATCTGGAACCCCAAAATCTGTGGTTGATTCTGGAACTCAACAGCCCGCAATTGTTTCTTTAATCCCACAACCTACAGTGGATTCTGACATCCAACAACTTGTAATTGATCTTGGAACCCCACAGCCTACAGTTGATTCTGCAACTCAACAGCCTGCAGTGCCTTCTTCAACCCCACAATCTGCAGCTGATTCTGGAACCCCACAATCTGTAGTTGATTCTGGAACTCAACAGCCTGCAATTGTTTCTTTAATCCCACAACCTACAGTGGATTCTGACATCCAACAACTTGTAATTGACGCTGGAACCCCACAGCCTATAGTTGATTTTGCAACTCAACAGCCTGCAGTGGCTTCTTCCACCCCACAACTTGCAGTTGATTCTGGAACCCCACAACTTGTAGTTGATTCTGGAACTCAACAGCCTGCAATTGTTTCTTCAATCCCACAACCTACAGTGGATTCTGACATCCAACAACTTGTAATTGATCCTGGAAACCCACAGCCTACAGTTGATGCTGGAACTCAACAGCCTGCAGTGGCTTCTTCAACCCAACAACTTGCAGTTGATTCTGGAACCCCACAATCTGTAGTTAATTCTGGAACTCAACACCCAGCAGTCGCTTCTTCAATCCCACAACCTGCAGTTGATTCTGGAACCCCACAATCTGTAGTTGATTCTGAAACTCAACAGCCTGCAATTGTTCCTTCAATCCCACAACCTACAGTGGATTCTGACATCCAACAACTTGTAATTGATCCTGGAACCCCACAGCCTACAGTTGATGCTGGAACTCAACAACCTGCAGTGGCTTCTTCAACCCCACAACTTTCAGTTGAATCTGGAACCCCAAAATCTGTAGTTGATTCTGAAACTCAACAGCCTGCAATTGTTTCTTCAATCCCACAACCTACAGTGGATTCTGACATCCAAAAACTTGTAATTGATCCTGGAACCCCACAGCCTACAGTTGATGCTGGAACTCAAGAACCTGCAGTGACTTCTTCAACCCCACAACTTGCAGTTGTTTCTGAAACTCCACAACTTGTAGTTGATTCTGGAACTCAACAGCCTGCAATTGTTTCTTCAATCCCACAACCTACAGTGGATTCTGACATCCAACAACTTGTAATTGATCCTGGAACCCCACAGCCTACAGTTGATGCTGGAACTCAACAACCTGCAGTGGCTTCTTCAACCCCACAACTTGCAGGTGATTCTGAAACGCCACAATCTGTTGTTGATTCTGGAACTCAACAGCCTGCAATTGTTTCTTCAATCCCACAAACTACAGTGGATTCTGACATCCAACAACTTGTAATTGATCCTGGAACCCCACAGCCTACAGTTGATGCTGGAACTCAACAACCTGCAGTGGCTTCTTCAACCCCACAACTTGTAGTTGAATCTGGAACCCCACAATCTGTAGTTGATTCTGGAACTCAACAGCCCGCACTTGTTTCTTTAATCCCACAACCTACAGTGGATTCTGACATCCAACAACTTGTAATTGATCCTGGAACGCCACAGCCTACAGTTGATTCTGCAACTCAACAGCCCGCACTTGTTTCTTTAATCCCACAACCTACAGCGGTTTCTGACATCCAACAACTTGTAATTGATCCTGGAACCCCACAGCCAACAGTTGATGCTGGAACTCAACAACTTGCAGTGGCTTCTTCAACCCCACAACTTGTAGTTGAATCTGGAACTCAACACCCAGCGGTGGCTTCTTCAATCCCGCAACCTGCAGTTGATTCTGGAACCCCACAGCCTACAGTTGATTCTGGAACTCAACAGCCTGCAGTGGCTTCTTCAACCCCACAGCCTACAGTTGATTCTGGAACCCCACAACCTGTAGTTAATTCTGGAACTCAACACCCAGCGGTGGCTTCTTCAATCCCACAACCTGCAGTTGATTCTGGAACTCAACAGCCCGCACTTGTTTCTTTAATCCCACAACCTACAGTGGATTCTGACATCCAACAACTTGTAATTGATCCTGGAACCCCACAGCCTACAGTCGATTCTGCAACTCAACAGCCTGCAGTGGCTTCTTCAACCCCACAGCCTACAGTTGATTCTGGAACCCCACAATCTGTAGTTAATTCTGGAACTCAACACCCAGCGGTGGCTTCTTCAATCCCACAACCTGCAGTTGATTCTGGAACTCAACAGCCCGCACTTGTTTCTTCAATCCCACAACCTACAGTGGATTCTGACATCCCACAACTTGTAATTGATCCTGGAACCCCACAGCCTACAGTTGATGCTGGAACTCAACAGCCTGCAGTGGCTTCTTCAACCCAACAACTTGCAGTTGATTCTGGAACCCCACAACTTGTAGTTGATTCTGGAACTCAACAGACTGCAATTGTTTCTTCAATCCCACAACCTACAGTGGATTCTGACATCCAACAACTTGTAATTGATCCTGGAACCCCACAGCCTACAGTTGATGCTGGAACTCAACAACCTGCAGTGGCTTCCTCAACCCCACAACTTGCAGTTGAATCTGGAACCCCACAATCTGTAGTTGATTCTGAAACTCAACAGCCTGCAATTGTTTCTTCATTCCCACAACCTACAGTGGATTCTGACATCCAACAACTTGTAATTGATCCTGGAACGCCACAGCCTACAGTTGATTCTGGAACCCCACAATCTGTAGTTAATTCTGGAACTCAACACCCAGCGGTGGCTTCTTCAATCCCACAACCTGCAGTTGATTCTGGAACTCAACAGCCCGCACTTGTTTCTTTAATCCCACAACCTACAGTGGATTCTGACATCCAACATCTTGTAATTGATCCTGGAACCCCACAGCCTACAGTTGATGCTGGAACTCAACAACCTGCAGTGGCTTCTTCAACCCCACGAATTTCAGTTGTTTCTGAAACCCCACAACTTGTAGTTGATTCTGGAACTCAACAGCCTGCAATTGTTTCTTTAATCCCACAACCTACAGTGGATTCTGGCATCCAACAAGTTGTAATTGATCCTGGAATCCCACAGCCTACAGTTGATGCTGGAACTCAACAGTCTGCAGTGGCTTCTTCAACCCAACAACTTGCAGTTGATTCTGGAACTCAACACCCAGCAGTGGCTTCTTCAATCCCACAACCTGCAGTTGATTCTGGAACCCCACAATCTGTAGTTGATTCTGAAACTCAACAGCCTGCAATTTTTTCTTCAATCCCACAACCTACAGTGGATTCTGACATCCAACAACTTGTAATTGATCTTGGAACCCCACAGCCTACAGTTGATTCTGCAACTCAACAGCCTGCAGTGGCTTCTTCAACCCCACAATCTGCAGTTGATTCTGGAACTCAACAGCCCGCACTTGTTTCTTTAATTCCACAACCTACAGTGGATTCTGACATCCAACAACTTGTAATTGATCTTGGAACCCCACAGCCTACAGTTGATGCTGGAACTCAACAACCTGCAGTGGCTTCTTCAACCCCACGAATTTCAGTTGTTTCTGAAACCCCACAACTTGTAGTTGATTCTGGAACTCAACAGCCCACACCTGTTTCTTTAATCCCACAACCTACAGTGAATTTTGACATCCAACAACTTGTAATTGATCTTGGAACCCCACAGCCTACAGTTGATTCTGCAACTCAACAGCCTGCAGTGGCTTCTTCAACCCCACAATCTGCAGTTGATTCTGGAACTCAACAGCCCGCACTTGTTTCTTTAATTCCACAACCTACAGTGGATTCTGACATCCAACAACTTGTAATTGATCCTGGAACCCCACAGCCTACAGTTGATGCTGGAACTCAACAGTCTGCAGTGGCTTCTTCAACCCAACAACTTGCAGTTGATTCTGGAACTCAACACCCAGCAGTGGCTTCTTCAATCCCACAACCTGCAGTTGATTCTGGAACCCCACAATCTGTAGTTGATTCTGAAACTCAACAGCCTGCAATTTTTTCTTCAATCCCACAACCTACAGTGGATTCTGACATCCAACAACTTGTAATTGATCCTGGAACCCCACAGCCTACAGTTGATGCTGGAACTCAACAACCTGCAGTGGCTTCTTCAACCCCACAACTTTCAGTTGAATCTGGAACCCCAAAATCTGTAGTTGATTCTGAAACTCAACAGCCTGCAATTGTTTCTTCAATCCCACAACCTACAGTGGATTCTGACATCCAACAACTTGTAATTGATCCTGGAACCCCACAGCCTACAGTTGATGCTGGAACTCAACAGTCTGCAGTGGCTTCTTCAACCCAACAACTTGCAGTTGATTCTGGAACTCAACACCCAGCAGTGGCTTCTTCAATCCCACAACCTGCAGTTGATTCTGGAACCCCACAATCTGTAGTTGATTCTGAAACTCAACAGCCTGCAATTTTTTCTTCAATCCCACAACCTACAGTGGATTCTGACATCCAACAACTTGTAATTGATCTTGGAACCCCACAGCCTACAGTTGATTCTGCAACTCAACACCCAGCGGTGGCTTCTTCAATCCCACAACCTGCAGTTGATTCTGGAACTCAACAGCCCGCACTTGTTTCTTTAATCCCACAAACTACAGTGGATTCTGACATCCAACAACTTGTAATTGATCCTGGAACCCCACAGCCTACAGTTGATGCTGGAACTCAACAGTCTGCAGTGGCTTCTTCAACCCAACAACTTGCAGTTGATTCTGGAACTCAACACCCAGCAGTGGCTTCTTCAATCCCACAACCTGCAGTTGATTCTGGAACCCCACAATCTGTAGTTGATTCTGAAACTCAACAGCCTGCAATTTTTTCTTCAATCCCACAACCTACAGTGGATTCTGACATCCAACAACTTGTAATTGATCCTGGAACCCCACAGCCTACAGTTGATGCTGGAACTCAACAACCTGCAGTGGCTTCTTCAACCCCACAACTTTCAGTTGAATCTGGAACCCCAAAATCTGTAGTTGATTCTGAAACTCAACAGCCTGCAATTGTTTCTTCAATCCCACAACCTACAGTGGATTCTGACATCCAACAACTTGTAATTGATCCTGGAACCCCACAGCCTACAGTTGATGCTGGAACTCAACAACCTGCAGTGGCTTCTTCAACCCCACAACTTGCAGGTGATTCTGAAACGCCACAATCTGTTGTTGATTCTGGAACTCAACAGCCTGCAATTGTTTCTTCAGTCCCACAACCTACAGTGGATTCTGACATCCAACAACTTGTAATTGATCCTGGAACCCCACAGCCTACAGTTGATGCTGGAACTCAACAACCTGCAGTGGCTTCTTCAACCCCACAACTTGTAGTTGAATCTGGAACCCCACAATCTGTTGTTGATTCTGGAACTCAACAGCCTGCAATTGTTTCTTCAATCCCACAACCTACAGTGGATTCTGACATCCAACAACTTGTAATTGATCCTGGAACCCCACAGCCTACAGTTGATGCTGGAACTCAACAACCTGCAGTGGCTTCTTCAACCCCACAACTTGCAGGTGATTCTGAAACGCCACAATCTGTTGTTGATTCTGGAACTCAACAGCCTGCAATTGTTTCTTTAATCCCACAACCTACAGTGGATTCTGACATCCAACAACTTTTAATTGATCCTGGAACCCCACAGCCTACAGTTGATGCTGGAACTCAACAACCTGCAGTGGCTTCTTCAACCCCACAACTTTCAGTTGAATCTGGAACCCCAAAATCTGTAGTTGATTCTGAAACTCAACAGCCTGCAATTGTTTCTTCAATCCCACAACCTACAGTGGATTCTGACATCCAACAACTTGTAATTGATCCTGGAACCCCACAGCCTACAGTTGATGCTGGAACTCAACAACCTGCAGTGGCTTCTTCAACCCCACAACTTGCAGGTGATTCTGAAACGCCACAATCTGTTGTTGATTCTGGAACTCAACAGCCTGCAATTGTTTCTTCAATCCCACAACCTACAGTGGATTCTGACATCCAACAACTTGTAATTGATCCTGGAACCCCACAGCCTACAGTTGATGCTGGAACTCAACAACCTGCAGTGGCTTCTTCAACCCCACAACTTGCAGGTGATTCTGAAACGCCACAATCTGTTGTTGATTCTGGAACTCAACAGCCTGCAATTGTTTCTTCAATCCCACAACCTACAGTGGATTCTGACATCCAACAACTTGTAATTGATCCTGGAACCCCACAGCCTACAGTTGATGCTGGAACTCAACAACCTGCAGTGGCTTCTTCAACCCCACAACTTGCAGGTGATTCTGAAACGCCACAATCTGTTGTTGATTCTGGAACTCAACAGCCTGCAATTGTTTCTTTAATCCCACAACCTACAGTGGATTCTGACATCCAACAACTTTTAATTGATCCTGGAACCCCACAGCCTACAGTTGATGCTGGAACTCAACAACCTGCAGTGGCTTCTTCAACCCCACAACTTTCAGTTGAATCTGGAACCCCAAAATCTGTAGTTGATTCTGAAACTCAACAGCCTGCAATTGTTTCTTCAATCCCACAACCTACAGTGGATTCTGACATCCAACAAGTTGTAAGTGATCCTGGAACCCCACAGCCTACAGTTGATGCTGGAACTCAACAACCTGCAGTGGCTTCTTCAACCCCACAACTTGCAGTTGAATCTGGAACCCCACAATCTGTAGTTGATTCTGGAAGTCAACAGCCTGCAATTGTTTCTTCAATCCCACAACCTACAGTGGATTCTGACATCCAACAACTTGTAATTGATCCTGCAACCCCACAGCCTACAGTTGATGCTGGAACTCAACAACCTGCAGTGGCTTCTTCAACCCCACAATCTGCAGTTGATTCTGGAACCCCACAATCTGTAGTTGAGTCTGGAACTCAACAGCCTGCAATTGTTTCTTTAATCCCACAACCTACAGTAGATTCTGACATCCAACACCTTTTAATTGATCCTGGAACCCCACAGCCTACAGTTGATTCTGCAACTCAACAGCCTGCAGTAGCTTCTTCAACCCCACAGCCTACAGTTGATTCTGGAACTCAACAGCCGGCAGTGGCTTCTTCAATCCCACAACCTGCAGTTGATTCTGGAACCCCACAATTTATAGTTGATTCTGAAACTCAACAGCCTGCAGTGGCTTCTTCAACCCCACAGCCTACAGTTGATTCTGGAACTCAACAGCCTGCAGTGGCTTCTTCAACCCCACAAATTTCAGTTGTTTCTGAAACCCCACAACTTGTAGTTGGTTTTGGAACTCAACAGCCTGCAATTGTGTCTTTAATCCCACAACCTTCAGTGGATTCTGACATCCAACAACTTGTAATTGATCCTGGATCCCCACAGCCTACAGTTGATGCTGGAACTCAAGAACCTGCAGTCGCTTCTTCAACCCCACAACTTGCAGTTGATTCTGGAACCTCACAATCTGTAGTTGATTCTGGAACTCAACAGCCTGCAATTGTTTCTTCAATCCCACAACCTACAGTGGATTCTGACATCCAACAACTTGTAATTGATCCTGGAACCCCACAGCCAACAGTTGATGCTGGAACTCAACAACTTGCAGTGGCTTCTTCAACCCCACAACTTGTAGTTGAATCTGGAACTCAACACCCAGCGGTGGCTTCTTCAATCCCGCAACCTGCAGTTGATTCTGGAACCCCACAGCCTACAGTTGATTCTGGAACTCAACAGCCTGCAGTGGCTTCTTCAACCCCACAGCCTACAGTTGATTCTGGAACCCCACAACCTGTAGTTAATTCTGGAACTCAACACCCAGCGGTGGCTTCTTCAATCCCACAACCTGCAGTTGATTCTGGAACTCAACAGCCCGCACTTGTTTCTTTAATCCCACAACCTACAGTGGATTCTGACATCCAACAACTTGTAATTGATCCTGGAACCCCACAGCCTACAGTCGATTCTGCAACTCAACAGCCTGCAGTGGCTTCTTCAACCCCACAGCCTACAGTTGATTCTGGAACCCCACAATCTGTAGTTAATTCTGGAACTCAACACCCAGCGGTGGCTTCTTCAATCCCACAACCTGCAGTTGATTCTGGAACTCAACAGCCCGCACTTGTTTCTTTAATCCCACAACCTACAGTGGATTCTGACATCCAACAACTTGTAATTGATCCTGGATCCCCACAGCCTACAGTTGATGCTGGAACTCAACAACCTGCAGTGGCTTCTTCAACCCCACAAATTTCAGTTGTTTCTGAAACCCCACAACTTGTAGTTGATTCTGGAACTCAACAGCCTGCAATTGTTTCTTTAATCCCACAACCTACAGTGGATTCTGACATCCAACAAGTTGTAATTGATCCTGGAACCCCACAGACTACAGTTGATGCTGGAACTCAACAGCCTGCAGTGGCTTCTTCAACCCCACGAATTTCAGTTGTTTCTGAAACCCCACAACTTGTAGTTGATTCTGGAACTCAACAGCCTGCAATTGTTTCTTCAATCCCACAACCTACAGTGGATTCTGACATCCCACAACTTGTAATTGATCCTGGAACCCCACAGCCTACAGTTGATGCTGGAACTCAACAGCCTGCAGTGGCTTCTTCAACCCAACAACTTGCAGTTGATTCTGGAACCCCACAACTTGTAGTTGATTCTGGAACTCAACAGACTGCAATTGTTTCTTCAATCCCACAACCTACAGTGGATTCTGACATCCAACAACTTGTAATTGATCCTGGAACCCCACAGCCTACAGTTGATGCTGGAACTCAACAACCTGCAGTGGCTTCCTCAACCCCACAACTTGCAGTTGAATCTGGAACCCCACAATCTGTAGTTGATTCTGAAACTCAACAGCCTGCAATTGTTTCTTCATTCCCACAACCTACAGTGGATTCTGACATCCAACAACTTGTAATTGATCCTGGAACGCCACAGCCTACAGTTGATTCTGGAACCCCACAATCTGTAGTTAATTCTGGAACTCAACACCCAGCGGTGGCTTCTTCAATCCCACAACCTGCAGTTGATTCTGGAACTCAACAGCCCGCACTTGTTTCTTTAATCCCACAACCTACAGTGGATTCTGACATCCAACATCTTGTAATTGATCCTGGAACCCCACAGCCTACAGTTGATGCTGGAACTCAACAACCTGCAGTGGCTTCTTCAACCCCACGAATTTCAGTTGTTTCTGAAACCCCACAACTTGTAGTTGATTCTGGAACTCAACAGCCTGCAATTGTTTCTTTAATCCCACAACCTACAGTGGATTCTGGCATCCAACAAGTTGTAATTGATCCTGGAACCCCACAGCCTACAGTTGATGCTGGAACTCAACAGTCTGCAGTGGCTTCTTCAACCCAACAACTTGCAGTTGATTCTGGAACTCAACACCCAGCAGTGGCTTCTTCAATCCCACAACCTGCAGTTGATTCTGGAACCCCACAATCTGTAGTTGATTCTGAAACTCAACAGCCTGCAATTTTTTCTTCAATCCCACAACCTACAGTGGATTCTGACATCCAACAACTTGTAATTGATCTTGGAACCCCACAGCCTACAGTTGATTCTGCAACTCAACAGCCTGCAGTGGCTTCTTCAACCCCACAATCTGCAGTTGATTCTGGAACTCAACAGCCCGCACTTGTTTCTTTAATTCCACAACCTACAGTGGATTCTGACATCCAACAACTTGTAATTGATCTTGGAACCCCACAGCCTACAGTTGATGCTGGAACTCAACAACCTGCAGTGGCTTCTTCAACCCCACGAATTTCAGTTGTTTCTGAAACCCCACAACTTGTAGTTGATTCTGGAACTCAACAGCCCACACCTGTTTCTTTAATCCCACAACCTACAGTGAATTTTGACATCCAACAACTTGTAATTGATCTTGGAACCCCACAGCCTACAGTTGATTCTGCAACTCAACAGCCTGCAGTGGCTTCTTCAACCCCACAATCTGCAGTTGATTCTGGAACTCAACAGCCCGCACTTGTTTCTTTAATTCCACAACCTACAGTGGATTCTGACATCCAACAACTTGTAATTGATCCTGGAACCCCACAGCCTACAGTTGATGCTGGAACTCAACAGTCTGCAGTGGCTTCTTCAACCCAACAACTTGCAGTTGATTCTGGAACTCAACACCCAGCAGTGGCTTCTTCAATCCCACAACCTGCAGTTGATTCTGGAACCCCACAATCTGTAGTTGATTCTGAAACTCAACAGCCTGCAATTTTTTCTTCAATCCCACAACCTACAGTGGATTCTGACATCCAACAACTTGTAATTGATCCTGGAACTTCACAGCCTACAGTTGATGCTGGAACTCAACAACCTGCAGTGGCTTCTTCAACCCCACAACTTTCAGTTGAATCTGGAACCCCAAAATCTGTAGTTGATTCTGAAACTCAACAGCCTGCAATTGTTTCTTCAATCCCACAACCTACAGTGGATTCTGACATCCAACAACTTGTAATTGATCCTGGAACCCCACAGCCTACAGTTGATGCTGGAACTCAACAGTCTGCAGTGGCTTCTTCAACCCAACAACTTGCAGTTGATTCTGGAACTCAACACCCAGCAGTGGCTTCTTCAATCCCACAACCTGCAGTTGATTCTGGAACCCCACAATCTGTAGTTGATTCTGAAACTCAACAGCCTGCAATTTTTTCTTCAATCCCACAACCTACAGTGGATTCTGACATCCAACAACTTGTAATTGATCTTGGAACCCCACAGCCTACAGTTGATTCTGCAACTCAACACCCAGCGGTGGCTTCTTCAATCCCACAACCTGCAGTTGATTCTGGAACTCAACAGCCCGCACTTGTTTCTTTAATCCCACAAACTACAGTGGATTCTGACATCCAACAACTTGTAATTGATCTTGGAACCCCACAGCCTACAGTTGATTCTGCAACTCAACAGCCTGCAGTGGCTTCTTCAACCCCACAATCTGCAGTTGATTCTGGAACTCAACAGCCCGCACTTGTTTCTTTAATTCCACAACCTACAGTGGATTCTGACATCCAACAACTTGTAATTGATCTTGGAACCCCACAGCCTACAGTTGATGCTGGAACTCAACAACCTGCAGTGGCTTCTTCAACCCCACGAATTTCAGTTGTTTCTGAAACCCCACAACTTGTAGTTGATTCTGGAACTCAACAGCCCACACCTGTTTCTTTAATCCCACAACCTACAGTGAATTTTGACATCCAACAACTTGTAATTGATCTTGGAACCCCACAGCCTACAGTTGATTCTGCAACTCAACAGCCTGCAGTGGCTTCTTCAACCCCACAATCTGCAGTTGATTCTGGAACTCAACAGCCCGCACTTGTTTCTTCAATCCCACAACCTACAGTGGATTCTGACATCCAACAACTTGTAATTGATCCTGGAACCCCACAGCCTACAGTTGATGCTGGAACTCAACAGTCTGCAGTGGCTTCTTCAACCCAACAACTTGCAGTTGATTCTGGAACTCAACACCCAGCAGTGGCTTCTTCAATCCCACAACCTGCAGTTGATTCTGGAACCCCACAATCTGTAGTTGATTCTGAAACTCAACAGCCTGCAATTTTTTCTTCAATCCCACAACCTACAGTGGATTCTGACATCCAACAACTTGTAATTGATCTTGGAACCCCACAGCCTACAGTTGATTCTGCAACTCAACACCCAGCGGTGGCTTCTTCAATCCCACAACCTGCAGTTGATTCTGGAACTCAACAGCCCGCACTTGTTTCTTTAATCCCACAAACTACAGTGGATTCTGACATCCAACAACTTGTAATTGATCCTGGAACCCCACAGCCTACAGTTGATGCTGGAACTCAACAACCTGCAGTGGCTTCTTCAACCCCACAACTTTCAGTTGAATCTGGAACCCCAAAATCTGTAGTTGATTCTGAAACTCAACAGCCTGCAATTGTTTCTTCAATCCCACAACCTACAGTGGATTCTGACATCCAACAACTTGTAATTGATCCTGGAACCCCACAGCCTACAGTTGATGCTGGAACTCAACAACCTGCAGTGGCTTCTTCAACCCCACAACTTGCAGGTGATTCTGAAACGCCACAATCTGTTGTTGATTCTGGAACTCAACAGCCTGCAATTGTTTCTTCAATCCCACAACCTACAGTGGATTCTGACATCCAACAACTTGTAATTTATCCTGGAACCCCACAGCCTACAGTTGATGCTGGAACTCAACAACCTGCAGTGGCTTCTTCAACCCCACAACTTGTAGTTGAATCTGGAACCCCACAATCTGTTGTTGATTCTGGAACTCAACAGCCTGCAATTGTTTCTTCAATCCCACAACCTACAGTGGATTCTGACATCCAACAACTTGTAATTGATCCTGGAACCCCACAGCCTTCAGTTGATGCTGGAACTCAACAACCTGCAGTGGCTTCTTCAACCCCACAACTTGCAGGTGATTCTGAAACGCCACAATCTGTTGTTGATTCTGGAACTCAACAGCCTGCAATTGTTTCTTTAATCCCACAACCTACAGTGGATTCTGACATCCAACAACTTTTAATTGATCCTGGAACCCCACAGCCTACAGTTGATGCTGGAACTCAACAACCTGCAGTGGCTTCTTCAACCCCACGAATTTCAGTTGTTTCTGAAACCCCACAACTTGTAGTTGATTCTGGAACTCAACAGCCTGCAATTGTTTCTTTAATCCCACAACCTACAGTGGATTCTGACATCCAACAAGTTGTAAGTGATCCTGGAACCCCACAGCCTACAGTTGATGCTGGAACTCAACAACCTGCAGTGGCTTCTTCAACCCCACAACTTGCAGTTGAATCTGGAACCCCACAATCTGTAGTTGATTCTGGAAGTCAACAGCCTGCAATTGTTTCTTCAATCCCACAACCTACAGTAGATTCTGACATCCAACACCTTTTAATTGATCCTGGAACCCCACAGCCTACAGTTGATTCTGGAACTCAACAGCCGGCAGTGGCTTCTTCAATCCCACAACCTGCAGTTGATTCTGGAACCCCACAATTTATAGTTGATTCTGAAACTCAACAGCCTGCAGTGGCTTCTTCAACCCCACAGCCTACAGTTGATTCTGGAACTCAACAGCCTGCAGTGGCTTCTTCAACCCCACAAATTTCAGTTGTTTCTGAAACCCCACAACTTGTAGTTGGTTTTGGAACTCAACAGCCTGCAATTGTGTCTTTAATCCCACAACCTTCAGTGGATTCTGACATCCAACAACTTGTAATTGATCCTGGATCCCCACAGCCTACAGTTGATGCTGGAACTCAAGAACCTGCAGTCGCTTCTTCAACCCCACAACTTGCAGTTGATTCTGGAACCTCACAATCTGTAGTTGATTCTGGAACTCAACAGCCTGCAATTGTTTCTTCAATCCCACAACCTACAGTGGATTCTGACATCCAACAACTTGTAATTGATCCTGGAACCCCACAGCCTACAGTCGATTCTGCAACTCAACAGCCTGCAGTGGCTTCTTCAACCCCACAGCCTACAGTTGATTCTGGAACCCCACAATCTGTAGTTAATTCTGGAACTCAACACCCAGCGGTGGCTTCTTCAATCCCACAACCTGCAGTTGATTCTGGAACTCAACAGCCCGCACTTGTTTCTTTAATCCCACAACCTACAGTGGATTCTGACATCCAACAACTTGTAATTGATCCTGGATCCCCACAGCCTACAGTTGATGCTGGAACTCAACAACCTGCAGTGGCTTCTTCAACCCCACAAATTTCAGTTGTTTCTGAAACCCCACAACTTGTAGTTGATTCTGGAACTCAACAGCCTGCAATTGTTTCTTTAATCCCACAACCTACAGTGGATTCTGACATCCAACAAGTTGTAATTGATCCTGGAACCCCACAGACTACAGTTGATGCTGGAACTCAACAGCCTGCAGTGGCTTCTTCAACCCCACGAATTTCAGTTGTTTCTGAAACCCCACAACTTGTAGTTGATTCTGGAACTCAACAGCCTGCAATTGTTTCTTCAATCCCACAACCTACAGTGGATTCTGACATCCCACAACTTGTAATTGATCCTGGAACCCCACAGCTTACAGTTGATGCTGGAACTCAACAGCCTGCAGTGGCTTCTTCAACCCAACAACTTGCAGTTGATTCTGGAACCCCACAACTTGTAGTTGATTCTGGAACTCAACAGACTGCAATTGTTTCTTCAATCCCACAACCTACAGTGGATTCTGACATCCAACAACTTGTAATTGATCCTGGAACCCCACAGCCTACAGTTGATGCTGGAACTCAACAACCTGCAGTGGCTTCCTCAACCCCACAACTTGCAGTTGAATCTGGAACCCCACAATCTGTAGTTGATTCTGAAACTCAACAGCCTGCAATTGTTTCTTCATTCCCACAACCTACAGTGGATTCTGACATCCAACAACTTGTAATTGATCCTGGAACGCCACAGCCTACAGTTGATTCTGGAACCCCACAATCTGTAGTTAATTCTGGAACTCAACACCCAGCGGTGGCTTCTTCAATCCCACAACCTGCTGTTGATTCTGGAACTCAACAGCCCGCACTTGTTTCTTTAATCCCACAACCTACAGTGGATTCTGACATCCAACATCTTGTAATTGATCCTGGAACCCCACAGCCTACAGTTGATGCTGGAACTCAACAACCTGCAGTGGCTTCTTCAACCCCACGAATTTCAGTTGTTTCTGAAACCCCACAACTTGTAGTTGATTCTGGAACTCAACAGCCTGCAATTGTTTCTTTAATCCCACAACCTACAGTGGATTCTGGCATCCAACAAGTTGTAATTGATCCTGGAACCCCACAGCCTACAGTTGATGCTGGAACTCAACAGTCTGCAGTGGCTTCTTCAACCCAACAACTTGCAGTTGATTCTGGAACTCAACACCCAGCAGTGGCTTCTTCAATCCCACAACCTGCAGTTGATTCTGGAACCCCACAATCTGTAGTTGATTCTGAAACTCAACAGCCTGCAATTTTTTCTTCAATCCCACAACCTACAGTGGATTCTGACATCCAACAACTTGTAATTGATCTTGGAACCCCACAGCCTACAGTTGATTCTGCAACTCAACAGCCTGCAGTGGCTTCTTCAACCCCACAATCTGCAGTTGATTCTGGAACTCAACAGCCCGCACTTGTTTCTTTAATTCCACAACCTACAGTGGATTCTGACATCCAACAACTTGTAATTGATCCTGGAACCCCACAGCCTACAGTTGATGCTGGAACTCAACAGTCTGCAGTGGCTTCTTCAACCCAACAACTTGCAGTTGATTCTGGAACTCAACACCCAGCAGTGGCTTCTTCAATCCCACAACCTGCAGTTGATTCTGAAACTCAACAGCCTGCAATTTTTTCTTCAATCCCACAACCTACAGTGGATTCTGACATCCAACAACTTGTAATTGATCCTGGAACCCCACAGCCTACAGTTGATGCTGGAACTCAACAACCTGCAGTGGCTTCTTCAACCCCACAACTTGCAGTTGAATCTGGAACCCCACAATCTGTAGTTGATTCTGGAAGTCAACAGCCTGCAATTGTTTCTTCAATCCCACAACCTACAGTGGATTCTGACATCCAACAACTTGTAATTGATCCTGCAACCCCACAGCCTACAGTTGATGCTGGAACTCAACAACCTGCAGTGGCTTCTTCAACCCCACAATCTGCAGTTGATTCTGGAACCCCACAATCTGTAGTTGAGTCTGGAACTCAACAGCCTGCAATTGTTTCTTTAATCCCACAACCTACAGTAGATTCTGACATCCAACACCTTTTAATTGATCCTGGAACCCCACAGCCTACAGTTGATTCTGCAACTCAACAGCCTGCAGTAGCTTCTTCAACCCCACAGCCTACAGTTGATTCTGGAACTCAACAGCCGGCAGTGGCTTCTTCAATCCCACAACCTGCAGTTGATTCTGGAACCCCACAATTTATAGTTGATTCTGAAACTCAACAGCCTGCAGTGGCTTCTTCAACCCCACAGCCTACAGTTGATTCTGGAACTCAACAGCCTGCAGTGGCTTCTTCAACCCCACAAATTTCAGTTGTTTCTGAAACCCCACAACTTGTAGTTGGTTTTGGAACTCAACAGCCTGCAATTGTGTCTTTAATCCCACAACCTTCAGTGGATTCTGACATCCAACAACTTGTAATTGATCCTGGATCCCCACAGCCTACAGTTGATGCTGGAACTCAAGAACCTGCAGTCGCTTCTTCAACCCCACAACTTGCAGTTGATTCTGGAACCTCACAATCTGTAGTTGATTCTGGAACTCAACAGCCTGCAATTGTTTCTTCAATCCCACAACCTACAGTGGATTCTGACATCCAACAACTTGTAATTGATCCTGGAACCCCACAGCCAACAGTTGATGCTGGAACTCAACAACTTGCAGTGGCTTCTTCAACCCCACAACTTGTAGTTGAATCTGGAACTCAACACCCAGCGGTGGCTTCTTCAATCCCGCAACCTGCAGTTGATTCTGGAACCCCACAGCCTACAGTTGATTCTGGAACTCAACAGCCTGCAGTGGCTTCTTCAACCCCACAGCCTACAGTTGATTCTGGAACCCCACAACCTGTAGTTAATTCTGGAACTCAACACCCAGCGGTGGCTTCTTCAATCCCACAACCTGCAGTTGATTCTGGAACTCAACAGCCCGCACTTGTTTCTTTAATCCCACAACCTACAGTGGATTCTGACATCCAACAACTTGTAATTGATCCTGGAACCCCACAGCCTACAGTCGATTCTGCAACTCAACAGCCTGCAGTGGCTTCTTCAACCCCACAGCCTACAGTTGATTCTGGAACCCCACAATCTGTAGTTAATTCTGGAACTCAACACCCAGCGGTGGCTTCTTCAATCCCACAACCTGCAGTTGATTCTGGAACTCAACAGCCCGCACTTGTTTCTTTAATCCCACAACCTACAGTGGATTCTGACATCCAACAACTTGTAATTGATCCTGGATCCCCACAGCCTACAGTTGATGCTGGAACTCAACAACCTGCAGTGGCTTCTTCAACCCCACAAATTTCAGTTGTTTCTGAAACCCCACAACTTGTAGTTGATTCTGGAACTCAACAGCCTGCAATTGTTTCTTTAATCCCACAACCTACAGTGGATTCTGACATCCAACAAGTTGTAATTGATCCTGGAACCCCACAGACTACAGTTGATGCTGGAACTCAACAGCCTGCAGTGGCTTCTTCAACCCCACGAATTTCAGTTGTTTCTGAAACCCCACAACTTGTAGTTGATTCTGGAACTCAACAGCCTGCAATTGTTTCTTCAATCCCACAACCTACAGTGGATTCTGACATCCCACAACTTGTAATTGATCCTGGAACCCCACAGCCTACAGTTGATGCTGGAACTCAACAGCCTGCAGTGGCTTCTTCAACCCAACAACTTGCAGTTGATTCTGGAACCCCACAACTTGTAGTTGATTCTGGAACTCAACAGACTGCAATTGTTTCTTCAATCCCACAACCTACAGTGGATTCTGACATCCAACAACTTGTAATTGATCCTGGAACCCCACAGCCTACAGTTGATGCTGGAACTCAACAACCTGCAGTGGCTTCCTCAACCCCACAACTTGCAGTTGAATCTGGAACCCCACAATCTGTAGTTGATTCTGAAACTCAACAGCCTGCAATTGTTTCTTCATTCCCACAACCTACAGTGGATTCTGACATCCAACAACTTGTAATTGATCCTGGAACGCCACAGCCTACAGTTGATTCTGGAACCCCACAATCTGTAGTTAATTCTGGAACTCAACACCCAGCGGTGGCTTCTTCAATCCCACAACCTGCAGTTGATTCTGGAACTCAACAGCCCGCACTTGTTTCTTTAATCCCACAACCTACAGTGGATTCTGACATCCAACATCTTGTAATTGATCCTGGAACCCCACAGCCTACAGTTGATGCTGGAACTCAACAACCTGCAGTGGCTTCTTCAACCCCACGAATTTCAGTTGTTTCTGAAACCCCACAACTTGTAGTTGATTCTGGAACTCAACAGCCTGCAATTGTTTCTTTAATCCCACAACCTACAGTGGATTCTGGCATCCAACAAGTTGTAATTGATCCTGGAACCCCACAGCCTACAGTTGATGCTGGAACTCAACAGTCTGCAGTGGCTTCTTCAACCCAACAACTTGCAGTTGATTCTGGAACTCAACACCCAGCAGTGGCTTCTTCAATCCCACAACCTGCAGTTGATTCTGGAACCCCACAATCTGTAGTTGATTCTGAAACTCAACAGCCTGCAATTTTTTCTTCAATCCCACAACCTACAGTGGATTCTGACATCCAACAACTTGTAATTGATCTTGGAACCCCACAGCCTACAGTTGATTCTGCAACTCAACAGCCTGCAGTGGCTTCTTCAACCCCACAATCTGCAGTTGATTCTGGAACTCAACAGCCCGCACTTGTTTCTTTAATTCCACAACCTACAGTGGATTCTGACATCCAACAACTTGTAATTGATCTTGGAACCCCACAGCCTACAGTTGATGCTGGAACTCAACAACCTGCAGTGGCTTCTTCAACCCCACGAATTTCAGTTGTTTCTGAAACCCCACAACTTGTAGTTGATTCTGGAACTCAACAGCCCACACCTGTTTCTTTAATCCCACAACCTACAGTGAATTTTGACATCCAACAACTTGTAATTGATCTTGGAACCCCACAGCCTACAGTTGATTCTGCAACTCAACAGCCTGCAGTGGCTTCTTCAACCCCACAATCTGCAGTTGATTCTGGAACTCAACAGCCCGCACTTGTTTCTTTAATTCCACAACCTACAGTGGATTCTGACATCCAACAACTTGTAATTGATCCTGGAACCCCACAGCCTACAGTTGATGCTGGAACTCAACAGTCTGCAGTGGCTTCTTCAACCCAACAACTTGCAGTTGATTCTGGAACTCAACACCCAGCAGTGGCTTCTTCAATCCCACAACCTGCAGTTGATTCTGGAACCCCACAATCTGTAGTTGATTCTGAAACTCAACAGCCTGCAATTTTTTCTTCAATCCCACAACCTACAGTGGATTCTGACATCCAACAACTTGTAATTGATCCTGGAACTTCACAGCCTACAGTTGATGCTGGAACTCAACAACCTGCAGTGGCTTCTTCAACCCCACAACTTTCAGTTGAATCTGGAACCCCAAAATCTGTAGTTGATTCTGAAACTCAACAGCCTGCAATTGTTTCTTCAATCCCACAACCTACAGTGGATTCTGACATCCAACAACTTGTAATTGATCCTGGAACCCCACAGCCTACAGTTGATGCTGGAACTCAACAGTCTGCAGTGGCTTCTTCAACCCAACAACTTGCAGTTGATTCTGGAACTCAACACCCAGCAGTGGCTTCTTCAATCCCACAACCTGCAGTTGATTCTGGAACCCCACAATCTGTAGTTGATTCTGAAACTCAACAGCCTGCAATTTTTTCTTCAATCCCACAACCTACAGTGGATTCTGACATCCAACAACTTGTAATTGATCTTGGAACCCCACAGCCTACAGTTGATTCTGCAACTCAACACCCAGCGGTGGCTTCTTCAATCCCACAACCTGCAGTTGATTCTGGAACTCAACAGCCCGCACTTGTTTCTTTAATCCCACAAACTACAGTGGATTCTGACATCCAACAACTTGTAATTGATCCTGGAACCCCACAGCCTACAGTTGATGCTGGAACTCAACAACCTGCAGTGGCTTCTTCAACCCCACAACTTGCAGGTGATTCTGAAACGCCACAATCTGTTGTTGATTCTGGAACTCAACAGCCTGCAATTGTTTCTTCAATCCCACAACCTACAGTGGATTCTGACATCCAACAACTTGTAATTTATCCTGGAACCCCACAGCCTACAGTTGATGCTGGAACTCAACAACCTGCAGTGGCTTCTTCAACCCCACAACTTGTAGTTGAATCTGGAACCCCACAATCTGTTGTTGATTCTGGAACTCAACAGCCTGCAATTGTTTCTTCAATCCCACAACCTACAGTGGATTCTGACATCCAACAACTTGTAATTGATCCTGGAACCCCACAGCCTTCAGTTGATGCTGGAACTCAACAACCTGCAGTGGCTTCTTCAACCCCACAACTTTCAGTTGAATCTGGAACCCCAAAATCTGTAGTTGATTCTGAAACTCAACAGCCTGCAATTGTTTCTTCAATCCCACAACCTACAGTGGATTCTGACATCCAACAACTTGTAATTGATCCTGGAACCCCACAGCCTACAGTTGATGCTGGAACTCAACAACCTGCAGTGGCTTCTTCAACCCCACAACTTGCAGGTGATTCTGAAACGCCACAATCTGTTGTTGATTCTGGAACTCAACAGCCTGCAATTGTTTCTTCAATCCCACAACCTACAGTGGATTCTGACATCCAACAACTTGTAATTGATCCTGGAACCCCACAGCCTACAGTTGATGCTGGAACTCAACAACCTGCAGTGGCTTCTTCAACCCCACAACTTGCAGGTGATTCTGAAACGCCACAATCTGTTGTTGATTCTGGAACTCAACAGCCTGCAATTGTTTCTTTAATCCCACAACCTACAGTGGATTCTGACATCCAACAACTTGTAATTGATCCTGGAACCCCACAGCCTACAGTTGATGCTGGAACTCAACAACCTGCAGTGGCTTCTTCAACCCCACGAATTTCAGTTGTTTCTGAAACCCCACAACTTGTAGTTGATTCTGGAACTCAACAGCCTGCAATTGTTTCTTTAATCCCACAACCTACAGTGGATTCTGACATCCAACAAGTTGTAAGTGATCCTGGAACCCCACAGCCTACAGTTGATGCTGGAACTCAACAACCTGCAGTGGCTTCTTCAACCCCACAACTTGCAGTTGAATCTGGAACCCCACAATCTGTAGTTGATTCTGGAAGTCAACAGCCTGCAATTGTTTCTTCAATCCCACAACCTACAGTAGATTCTGACATCCAACACCTTTTAATTGATCCTGGAACCCCACAGCCTACAGTTGATTCTGGAACTCAACAGCCGGCAGTGGCTTCTTCAATCCCACAACCTGCAGTTGATTCTGGAACCCCACAATTTATAGTTGATTCTGAAACTCAACAGCCTGCAGTGGCTTCTTCAACCCCACAGCCTACAGTTGATTCTGGAACTCAACAGCCTGCAGTGGCTTCTTCAACCCCACAAATTTCAGTTGTTTCTGAAACCCCACAACTTGTAGTTGGTTTTGGAACTCAACAGCCTGCAATTGTGTCTTTAATCCCACAACCTTCAGTGGATTCTGACATCCAACAACTTGTAATTGATCCTGGATCCCCACAGCCTACAGTTGATGCTGGAACTCAAGAACCTGCAGTCGCTTCTTCAACCCCACAACTTGCAGTTGATTCTGGAACCTCACAATCTGTAGTTGATTCTGGAACTCAACAGCCTGCAATTGTTTCTTCAATCCCACAACCTACAGTGGATTCTGACATCCAACAACTTGTAATTGATCCTGGAACCCCACAGCCTACAGTCGATTCTGCAACTCAACAGCCTGCAGTGGCTTCTTCAACCCCACAGCCTACAGTTGATTCTGGAACCCCACAATCTGTAGTTAATTCTGGAACTCAACACCCAGCGGTGGCTTCTTCAATCCCACAACCTGCAGTTGATTCTGGAACTCAACAGCCCGCACTTGTTTCTTTAATCCCACAACCTACAGTGGATTCTGACATCCAACAACTTGTAATTGATCCTGGATCCCCACAGCCTACAGTTGATGCTGGAACTCAACAACCTGCAGTGGCTTCTTCAACCCCACAAATTTCAGTTGTTTCTGAAACCCCACAACTTGTAGTTGATTCTGGAACTCAACAGCCTGCAATTGTTTCTTTAATCCCACAACCTACAGTGGATTCTGACATCCAACAAGTTGTAATTGATCCTGGAACCCCACAGACTACAGTTGATGCTGGAACTCAACAGCCTGCAGTGGCTTCTTCAACCCCACGAATTTCAGTTGTTTCTGAAACCCCACAACTTGTAGTTGATTCTGGAACTCAACAGCCTGCAATTGTTTCTTCAATCCCACAACCTACAGTGGATTCTGACATCCCACAACTTGTAATTGATCCTGGAACCCCACAGCCTACAGTTGATGCTGGAACTCAACAGCCTGCAGTGGCTTCTTCAACCCAACAACTTGCAGTTGATTCTGGAACCCCACAACTTGTAGTTGATTCTGGAACTCAACAGACTGCAATTGTTTCTTCAATCCCACAACCTACAGTGGATTCTGACATCCAACAACTTGTAATTGATCCTGGAACCCCACAGCCTACAGTTGATGCTGGAACTCAACAACCTGCAGTGGCTTCCTCAACCCCACAACTTGCAGTTGAATCTGGAACCCCACAATCTGTAGTTGATTCTGAAACTCAACAGCCTGCAATTGTTTCTTCATTCCCACAACCTACAGTGGATTCTGACATCCAACAACTTGTAATTGATCCTGGAACGCCACAGCCTACAGTTGATTCTGGAACCCCACAATCTGTAGTTAATTCTGGAACTCAACACCCAGCGGTGGCTTCTTCAATCCCACAACCTGCTGTTGATTCTGGAACTCAACAGCCCGCACTTGTTTCTTTAATCCCACAACCTACAGTGGATTCTGACATCCAACATCTTGTAATTGATCCTGGAACCCCACAGCCTACAGTTGATGCTGGAACTCAACAACCTGCAGTGGCTTCTTCAACCCCACGAATTTCAGTTGTTTCTGAAACCCCACAACTTGTAGTTGATTCTGGAACTCAACAGCCTGCAATTGTTTCTTTAATCCCACAACCTACAGTGGATTCTGGCATCCAACAAGTTGTAATTGATCCTGGAACCCCACAGCCTACAGTTGATGCTGGAACTCAACAGTCTGCAGTGGCTTCTTCAACCCAACAACTTGCAGTTGATTCTGGAACTCAACACCCAGCAGTGGCTTCTTCAATCCCACAACCTGCAGTTGATTCTGGAACCCCACAATCTGTAGTTGATTCTGAAACTCAACAGCCTGCAATTTTTTCTTCAATCCCACAACCTACAGTGGATTCTGACATCCAACAACTTGTAATTGATCTTGGAACCCCACAGCCTACAGTTGATTCTGCAACTCAACAGCCTGCAGTGGCTTCTTCAACCCCACAATCTGCAGTTGATTCTGGAACTCAACAGCCCGCACTTGTTTCTTTAATTCCACAACCTACAGTGGATTCTGACATCCAACAACTTGTAATTGATCCTGGAACCCCACAGCCTACAGTTGATGCTGGAACTCAACAGTCTGCAGTGGCTTCTTCAACCCAACAACTTGCAGTTGATTCTGGAACTCAACACCCAGCAGTGGCTTCTTCAATCCCACAACCTGCAGTTGATTCTGAAACTCAACAGCCTGCAATTTTTTCTTCAATCCCACAACCTACAGTGGATTCTGACATCCAACAACTTGTAATTGATCCTGGAACCCCACAGCCTACAGTTGATGCTGGAACTCAACAACCTGCAGTGGCTTCTTCAACCCCACAACTTTCAGTTGAATCTGGAACCCCAAAATCTGTAGTTGATTCGGAAACTCAACAGCCTGCAATTGTTTCTTCAATCCCACAACCTACAGTGGATTCTGACATCCAACAACTTGTAATTGATCCTGGAACCCCACAGCCTACAGTTGATGCTGGAACTCAACAACCTGCAGTGGCTTCTTCAACCCCACAACTTGCAGGTGATTCTGAAACGCCACAATCTGTTGTTGATTCTGGAACTCAACAGCCTGCAATTGTTTCTTCAATCCCACAACCTACAGTGGATTCTGACATCCAACAACTTGTAATTGATCCTGGAACCCCACAGCCTACAGTTGATGCTGGAACTCAACAACCTGCAGTGGCTTCTTCAACCCCACAACTTGTAGTTGAATCTGGAACCCCACAATCTGTTGTTGATTCTGGAACTCAACAGCTTGCAATTGTTTCTTCAATCCCACAACCTACAGTGGATTCTGACATCCAACAACTTGTAATTGATCCTGGAACCCCACAGCCTACAGTTGATGCTGGAACTCAACAACCTGCAGTGGCTTCTTCAACCCCACAACTTGCAGGTGATTCTGAAACGCCACAATCTGTTGTTGATTCTGGAACTCAACAGCCTGCAATTGTTTCTTTAATCCCACAACCTACAGTGGATTCTGACATCCAACAACTTGTAATTGATCCTGGAACGCCACAGCCTACAGTTGATTCTGCAACTCAACAGCCCGCACTTGTTTCTTTAATCCCACAACCTACAGCGGTTTCTGACATCCAACAACTTGTAATTGATCCTGGAACCCCACAGCCTACAGTTGATTCTGGAACCCCACAATCTGTAGTTAATTCTGGAACTCAACACCCAGCGGTGGCTTCTTCAATCCCACAACTTGCAGTTGATTCTGGAACTCAACAGCCCGCACTTGTTTCTTTAATCCCACAACCTACAGTGGATTCTGACATCCAACAACTTGTAATTGATCCTGGAACCCCACAGCCTACAGTTGATGCTGGAACTCAACAACCTGCAGTGGCTTCTTCAACCCCACGAATTTCAGTTGTTTCTGAAACCCCACAACTTGTAGTTGATTCTGGAACTCAACAGCCTGCAATTGTTTCTTTAATCCCACAACCTACAGTGGATTCTGACATCCAACAAGTTGTAAGTGATCCTGGAACCCCACAGCCTACAGTTGATGCTGGAACTCAACAACCTGCAGTGGCTTCTTCAACCCCACAACTTGCAGTTGAATCTGGAACCCCACAATCTGTAGTTGATTCTGGAAGTCAACAGCCTGCAATTGTTTCTTCAATCCCACAACCTACAGTGGATTCTGACATCCAACAACTTGTAATTGATCCTGCAACCCCACAGCCTACAGTTGATGCTGGAACTCAACAACCTGCAGTGGCTTCTTCAACCCCACAATCTGCAGTTGATTCTGGAACCCCACAATCTGTAGTTGAGTCTGGAACTCAACAGCCTGCAATTGTTTCTTCAATCCCACAACCTACAGTGGAATCTGACATCCAACAACTTTTAATTGATCCTGGAACCCCACAATCCGTAGTTGATTCTGGAACTCAACAGCCTGCAATTGTTTCTTTAATCCCACAACCTACAGTAGATTCTGACATCCAACACCTTTTAATTGATCCTGGAACCCCACAGCCTACAGTTGATTCTGCAACTCAACAGCCTGCAGTAGCTTCTTCAACCCCACAGCCTACAGTTGATTCTGGAACTCAACAGCCGGCAGTGGCTTCTTCAATCCCACAACCTGCAGTTGATTCTGGAACCCCACAATTTATAGTTGATTCTGAAACTCAACAGCCTGCAGTGGCTTCTTCAACCCCACAGCCTACAGTTGATTCTGGAACTCAACAGCCTGCAGTGGCTTCTTCAACCCCACAAATTTCAGTTGTTTCTGAAACCCCACAACTTGTAGTTGGTTTTGGAACTCAACAGCCTGCAATTGTGTCTTTAATCCCACAACCTTCAGTGGATTCTGACATCCAACAACTTGTAATTGATCCTGGATCCCCACAGCCTACAGTTGATGCTGGAACTCAAGAACCTGCAGTCGCTTCTTCAACCCCACAACTTGCAGTTGATTCTGGAACCTCACAATCTGTAGTTGATTCTGGAACTCAACAGCCTGCAATTGTTTCTTCAATCCCACAACCTACAGTGGATTCTGACATCCAACAACTTGTAATTGATCCTGGAACCCCACAGCCAACAGTTGATGCTGGAACTCAACAACCTGCAGTGGCTTCTTCAACCCCACAACTTGTAGTTGAATCTGGAACTCAACACCCAGCGGTGGCTTCTTCAATCCCGCAACCTGCAGTTGATTCTGGAACCCCACAGCCTACAGTTGATTCTGGAACTCAACAGCCTGTAGTGGCTTCTTCAACCCCACAGCCTACAGTTGATTCTGGAACCCCACAACCTGTAGTTAATTCTGGAACTCAACACCCAGCGGTGGCTTCTTCAATCCCACAACCTGCAGTTGATTCTGGAACTCAACAGCCCGCACTTGTTTCTTTAATCCCACAACCTACAGTGGATTCTGACATCCAACAACTTGTAATTGATCCTGGAACCCCACAGCCTACAGTTGATGCTGGAACTCAACAACCTGCAGTGGCTTCTTCAACCCCACAAATTTCAGTTGTTTCTGAAACCCCACAACTTGTAGTTGATTCTGGAACTCAACAGCCTGCAATTGTTTCTTTAATCCCACAACCTACAGTGGATTCTGACATCCAACAAGTTGTAATTGATCCTGGAACCCCACAGACTACAGTTGATGCTGGAACTCAACAGCCTGCAGTGGCTTCTTCAACCCCACGAATTTCAGTTGTTTCTGAAACCCCACAACTTGTAGTTGATTCTGGAACTCAACAGCCTGCAATTGTTTCTTCAATCCCACAACCTACAGTGGATTCTGACATCCCACAACTTGTAATTGATCCTGGAACCCCACAGCCTACAGTTGATGCTGGAACTCAACAGCCTGCAGTGGCTTCTTCAACCCAACAACTTGCAGTTGATTCTGGAACCCCACAACTTGTAGTTGATTCTGGAACTCAACAGGCTGCAATTGTTTCTTCAATCCCACAACCTACAGTGGATTCTGACATCCAACAACTTGTAATTGATCCTGGAACGCCACAGCCTACAGTTGATTCTGGAACCCCACAATCTGTAGTTAATTCTGGAACTCAACACCCAGCGGTGGCTTCTTCAATCCCACAACCTGCAGTTGATTCTGGAACTCAACAGCCCGCACTTGTTTCTTTAATCCCACAACCTACAGTGGATTCTGACATCCAACATCTTGTAATTGATCCTGGAACCCCACAGCCTACAGTTGATGCTGGAACTCAACAACCTGCAGTGGCTTCTTCAACCCCACGAATTTCAGTTGTTTCTGAAACCCCACAACTTGTAGTTGATTCTGGAACTCAACAGCCTGCAATTGTTTCTTTAATCCCACAACCTACAGTGGATTCTGGCATCCAACAAGTTGTAATTGATCCTGGAACCCCACAGCCTACAGTTGATGCTGGAACTCAACAGTCTGCAGTGGCTTCTTCAACCCAACAACTTGCAGTTGATTCTGGAACTCAACACCCAGCAGTGGCTTCTTCAATCCCACAACCTGCAGTTGATTCTGGAACCCCACAATCTGTAGTTGATTCTGAAACTCAACAGCCTGCAATTTTTTCTTCAATCCCTCAACCTACAGTGGATTCTGACATCCAACAACTTGTAATTGATCTTGGAACCCCACAGCCTACAGTTGATTCTGCAACTCAACACCCAGCGGTGGCTTCTTCAATCCCACAACCTGCAGTTGATTCTGGAACTCAACAGCCCGCACTTGTTTCTTTAATCCCACAAACTACAGTGGATTCTGACATCCAACAACTTGTAATTGATCCTGGAACCCCACAGCCTACAGTTGATGCTGGAACTCAACAGTCTGCAGTGGCTTCTTCAACCCAACAACTTGCAGTTGATTCTGGAACTCAACACCCAGCAGTGGCTTCTTCAATCCCACAACCTGCAGTTGATTCTGGAACCCCACAATCTGTAGTTGATTCTGAAACTCAACAGCCTGCAATTTTTTCTTCAATCCCACAACCTACAGTGGATTCTGACATCCATCAACTTGTAATTGATCCTGGAACCCCACAGCCTACAGTTGATGCTGGAACTCAACAACCTGCAGTGGCTTCTTCAACCCCACAATCTGCAGTTGATTCTGGAACCCCACAATCTCTAGTTGAGTCTGGAACTCAACAGCCTGCAATTGTTTCTTCAATCCCACAACCTACAGTGGAATCTGACATCCAACAACTTTTAATTGATCCTGGAACCCCACAATCCGTAGTTGATTCTGGAACTCAACAGCCTGCAATTGTTTCTTTAATCCCACAACCTACAGTAGATTCTGACATCCAACACCTTTTAATTGATCCTGGAACCCCACAGCCTACAGTTGATTCTGCAACTCAACAGCCTGCAGTAGCTTCTTCAACCCCACAGCCTACAGTTGATTCTGGAACTCAACAGCCGGCAGTGGCTTCTTCAATCCCACAACCTGCAGTTGATTCTGGAACCCCACAATTTATAGTTGATTCTGAAACTCAACAGCCTGCAGTGGCTTCTTCAACCCCACAGCCTACAGTTGATTCTGGAACTCAACAACCTGCAGTGGCTTCTTCAACCCCACAACTTGTGGTTGAATCTGGAACTCAACACCCAGCGGTGGCTTCTTCAATCCCGCAACCTGCAGTTGATTCTGGAACCCCACAGCCTACAGTTGATTCTGGAACTCAACAGCCTGCAGTGACTTCTTCAACCCCACAGCCTACAGTTGATTCTGGAACCCCACAATCTGTAGTTAATTCTGGAACTCAACACCCAGCGGTGGCTTCTTCAATCCCACAACCTGCAGTTGATTCTGGAACTCAACAGCCCGCACTTGTTTCTTTAATCCCACAACCTACAGTGGATTCTGACATCCAACAACTTGTAATTGATCCTGGAACCCCACAGCCTACAGTTGATGCTGGAACTCAACAACCTGCAGTGGCTTCTTCAACCCCACAAATTTCAGTTGTTTCTGAAACCCCACAACTTGTAGTTGATTCTGGAACTCAACAGCCTGCAATTGTTTCTTTAATCCCACAACCTACAGTGGATTCTGACATCCAACAAGTTGTAATTGATCCTGGAACCCCACAGACTACAGTTGATGCTGGAACTCAACAGCCTGCAGTGGCTTCTTCAACCCAACAACTTGCAGTTGATTCTGGAACCCCACAACTTGTAGTTGATTCTGGAACTCAACAGACTGCAATTGTTTCTTCAATCCCACAACCTACAGTGGATTCTGACATCCAACAACTTGTAATTGATCCTGGAACCCCACAGCCTACAGTTGATGCTGGAACTCAACAACCTGCAGTGGCTTCCTCAACCCCACAACTTGCAGTTGAATCTGGAACCCCACAATCTGTAGTTGATTCTGAAACTCAACAGCCTGCAATTGTTTCTTCATTCCCACAACCTACAGTGGATTCTGACATCCAACAACTTGTAATTGATCTTGGAACCCCACAGCCTACAGTTGATTCTGCAACTCAACAGCCTGCAGTGGCTTCTTCAACCCCACAATCTGCAGTTGATTCTGGAACTCAACAGCCCGCACTTGTTTCTTTAATCCCACAAACTACATTGGATTCTGACATCCAACAACTTGTAATTGATCCTGGAACCCCACAGCCTTCAGTTGATGCTGGAACTCAACAGTCTGCAGTGGCTTCTTCAACCCAACAACTTGCAGTTGATTCTGGAACTCAACACCCAGCAGTGGCTTCTTCAATCCCACAACCTGCAGTTGATTCTGGAACCCCACAATCTGTAGTTGATTCTGAAACTCAACAGCCTGCAATTGTTTCTTCAATCCCACAACCTACAGTGGATTCTGACATCCAACAACTTGTAATCGATCCTGGAACCCCACAGCCTACAGTTGATGCTGGAACTCAACAGCCTGCAGTGGCTTCTTCAACCCAACAACTTGCAGTTGATTCTGGAACCCCACAACTTGTAGTTGATTCTGGAACTCAACAGACTGCAATTGTTTCTTCAATCCCACAACCTACAGTGGATTCTGACATCCAACAACTTGTAATTGATCCTGGAACCCCACAGCCTACAGTTGATGCTGGAACTCAACAACCTGCAGTGGCTTCCTCAACCCCACAACTTGCAGTTGAATCTGGAACCCCACAATCTGTAGTTGATTCTGAAACTCAACAGCCTGCAATTGTTTCTTCATTCCCACAACCTACAGTGGATTCTGACATCCAACAACTTGTAATTGATCCTGGAACCCCACAGCCTACAGTTGATTCTGGAACCCCACAATCTGTAGTTAATTCTGGAACTCAACACCCAGCGGTGGCTTCTTCAATCCCACAACCTGCAGTTGATTCTGGAACTCAACAGCCCGCACTTGTTTCTTTAATCCCACAACCTACAGTGGATTCTGACATCCAACATCTTGTAATTGATCCTGGAACCCCACAGCCTACAGTTGATGCTGGAACTCAACAACCTGCAGTGGCTTCTTCAACCCCACGAATTTCAGTTGTTTCTGAAACCCCACAACTTGTAGTTGATTCTGGAACTCAACAGCCTGCAATTGTTTCTTTAATCCCACAACCTACAGTGGATTCTGGCATTCAACAAGTTGTAATTGATCCTGGAACCCCACAGCCTACAGTTGATGCTGGAACTCAACAGTCTGCAGTGGCTTCTTCAACCCAACAACTTGCAGTTGATTCTGGAACTCAACACCCAGCAGTGGCTTCTTCAATCCCACAACCTGCAGTTGATTCTGGAACCCCACAATCTGTAGTTGATTCTGAAACTCAACAGCCTGCAATTTTTTCTTCAATCCCACAACCTACAGTGGATTCTGACATCCAACAACTTGTAATTGATCTTGGAACCCCACAGCCTACAGTTGATTCTGCAACTCAACACCCAGCGGTGGCTTCTTCAATCCCACAACCTGCAGTTGATTCTGGAACTCAACAGCCCGCACTTGTTTCTTTAATCCCACAAACTACAGTGGATTCTGACATCCAACAACTTGTAATTGATCCTGGAACCCCACAGCCTACAGTTGATGCTGGAACTCAACAGTCTGCAGTGGCTTCTTCAACCCAACAACTTGCAGTTGATTCTGGAACTCAACACCCAGCAGTGGCTTCTTCAATCCCACAACCTGCAGTTGATTCTGGAACCCCACAATCTGTAGTTGATTCTGAAACTCAACAGCCTGCAATTTTTTCTTCAATCCCACAACCTACAGTGGATTCTGACATCCAACAACTTGTAATTGATCCTGGAACCCCACAGCCTACAGTTGATGCTGGAACTCAACAACCTGCAGTGGCTTCTTCAACCCCACGAATTTCAGTTGTTTCTGAAACCCCACAACTTGTAGTTAATTCTGGAACTCAACAGCCTGCAATTGTTTCTTTAATCCCACAACCTACAGTGGATTCTGGCATCCAACAACTTGTAATTGATCCTGGAACCCCACAGCCTACAGTTGATGCTGGAACTCAACAACCTGCAGTGGCTTCTTCAACCCCACAACTTTCAGTTGAATCTGGAACCCCAAAATCTGTAGTTGATTCTGAAACTCAACAGCCTGCAATTGTTTCTTCAATCCCACAACCTACAGTGGATTCTGACATCCAACAACTTGTAATTGATCCTGGAACCCCACAGCCTACAGTTGATGCTGGAACTCAACAACCTGCAGTGGCTTCTTCAACCCCACAACTTGCAGGTGATTCTGAAACGCCACAATCTGTTGTTGATTCTGGAACTCAACAGCCTGCAATTGTTTCTTCAATCCCACAACCTACAGTGGATTCTGACATCCAACAACTTGTAATTGATCCTGGAACCCCACAGCCTACAGTTGATGCTGGAACTCAACAACCTGCAGTGGCTTCTTCAACCCCACAACTTGTAGTTGAATCTGGAACCCCACAATCTGTTGTTGATTCTGGAACTCAACAGCCTGCAATTGTTTCTTCAATCCCACAACCTACAGTGGATTCTGACATCCAACAACTTGTAATTGATCCTGGAACCCCACAGCCTACAGTTGATGCTGGAACTCAACAACCTGCAGTGGCTTCTTCAACCCCACAACTTGCAGGTGATTCTGAAACGCCACAATCTGTTGTTGATTCTGGAACTCAACAGCCTGCAATTGTTTCTTTAATCCCACAACCTACAGTGGATTCTGACATCCAACAACTTTTAATTGATCCTGGAACCCCACAGCCTACAGTTGATGCTGGAACTCAACAACCTGCAGTGGCTTCTTCAACCCCACAACTTTCAGTTGAATCTGGAACCCCAAAATCTGTAGTTGATTCTGAAACTCAACAGCCTGCAATTGTTTCTTCAATCCCACAACCTACAGTGGATTCTGACATCCAACAACTTGTAATTGATCCTGGAACCCCACAGCCTACAGTTGATGCTGGAACTCAACAACCTGCAGTGGCTTCTTCAACCCCACAACTGCAGGTGATTCTGAAACGCCACAATCTGTTGTTGATTCTGGAACTCAACAGCCTGCAATTGTTTCTTCAATCCCACAACCTACAGTGGATTCTGACATCCAACAACTTGTAATTGATCCTGGAACCCCACAGCCTACAGTTGATGCTGGAACTCAACAACCTGCAGTGGCTTCTTCAACCCCACAACTTGTAGTTGAATCTGGAACCCCACAATCTGTTGTTGATTCTGGAACTCAACAGCCTGCAATTGTTTCTTCAATCCCACAACCTACAGTGGATTCTGACATCCAACAACTTGTAATTGATCCTGGAACCCCACAGCCTACAGTTGATGCTGGAACTCAACAACCTGCAGTGGCTTCTTCAACCCCACAACTTGCAGGTGATTCTGAAACGCCACAATCTGTTGTTGATTCTGGAACTCAACAGCCTGCAATTGTTTCTTTAATCCCACAACCTACAGTGGATTCTGACATCCAACAACTTGTAATTGATCCTGGAACGCCACAGCCTACAGTTGATTCTGCAACTCAACAGCCCGCACTTGTTTCTTTAATCCCACAACCTACAGCGGTTTCTGACATCCAACAACTTGTAATTGATCCTGGAACCCCACAGCCTACAGTTGATTCTGGAACCCCACAATCTGTAGTTAATTCTGGAACTCAACACCCAGCGGTGGCTTCTTCAATCCCACAACTTGCAGTTGATTCTGACATCCAACAACTTGTAATTGATCCTGGATCCCCACAGCCTACAGTTGATGCTGGAACTCAAGAACCTGCAGTCGCTTCTTCAACCCCACAACTTGCAGTTGATTCTGGAACCTCACAATCTGTAGTTGATTCTGGAACTCAACAGCCTGCAATTGTTTCTTCAATCCCACAACCTACAGTGGATTCTGACATCCAACAACTTGTAATTGATCCTGGAACCCCACAGCCTACAGTTGATGCTGGAACTCAACAACCTGCAGTGGCTTCTTCAACCCCACAACTTGTAGTTGAATCTGGAACTCAACACCCAGCGGTGGCTTCTTCAATCCCGCAACCTGCAGTTGATTCTGGAACCCCACAGCCTACAGTTGATTCTGGAACTCAACAGCCTGCAGTGGCTTCTTCAACCCCACAGCCTACAGTTGATTCTGGAACCCCACAACCTGTAGTTAATTCTGGAACTCAACACCCAGCGGTGGCTTCTTCAATCCCACAACCTGCAGTTGATTCTGGAACTCAACAGCCCGCACTTGTTTCTTTAATCCCACAACCTACAGTGGATTCTGACATCCAACAACTTGTAATTGATCCTGGAACCCCACAGACTACAGTTGATGCTGGAACTCAACAGCCTGCAGTGGCTTCTTCAACCCCACGAATTTCAGTTGTTTCTGAAACCCCACAACTTGTAGTTGATTCTGGAACTCAACAGCCTGCAATTGTTTCTTCAATCCCACAACCTACAGTGGATTCTGACATCCCACAACTTGTAATTGATCCTGGAACCCCACAGCCTACAGTTGATGCTGGAACTCAACAGTCTGCAGTGGCTTCTTCAACCCAACAACTTGCAGTTGATTCTGGAACTCAACACCCAGCAGTGGCTTCTTCAATCCCACAACCTGCAGTTGATTCTGGAACCCCACAATCTGTAGTTGATTCTGAAACTCAACAGCCTGCAATTTTTTCTTCAATCCCACAACCTACAGTGGATTCTGACATCCATCAACTTGTAATTGATCCTGGAACCCCACAGCCTACAGTTGATGCTGGAACTCAACAACCTGCAGTGGCTTCTTCAACCCCACAATCTGCAGTTGATTCTGGAACCCCACAATCTGTAGTTGATTCTGAAACTCAACAGCCTGCAATTGTTTCTTCATTCCCACAACCTACAGTGGATTCTGACATCCAACAACTTGTAATTGATCCTGGAACGCCACAGCCTACAGTTGATTCTGGAACCCCACAATCTGTAGTTAATTCTGGAACTCAACACCCAGCGGTGGCTTCTTCAATCCCACAACCTGCAGTTGATTCTGGAACTCAACAGCCCGCACTTGTTTCTTTAATCCCACAACCTACAGTGGATTCTGACATCCAACATCTTGTAATTGATCCTGGAACCCCACAGCCTACAGTTGATGCTGGAACTCAACAACCTGCAGTGGCTTCTTCAACCCCACGAATTTCAGTTGTTTCTGAAACCCCACAACTTGTAGTTGATTCTGGAACTCAACAGCCTGCAATTGTTTCTTTAATCCCACAACCTACAGTGGATTCTGGCATCCAACAACTTGTAATTGATCCTGGAACCCCACAGCCTACAGTTGATGCTGGAACTCAACAGTCTGCAGTGGCTTCTTCAACCCAACAACTTGCAGTTGATTCTGGAACTCAACACCCAGCAGTGGCTTCTTCAATCCCACAACCTGCAGTTGATTCTGGAACCCCACAATCTGTAGTTGATTCTGAAACTCAACAGCCTGCAATTTTTTCTTCAATCCCACAACCTACAGTGGATTCTGACATCCATCAACTTGTAATTGATCCTGGAACCCCACAGCCTACAGTTGATGCTGGAACTCAACAACCTGCAGTGGCTTCTTCAACCCCACAATCTGCAGTTGATTCTGGAACCCCACAATCTGTAGTTGAGTCTGGAACTCAACAGCCTGCAATTGTTTCTTCAATCCCACAACCTACAGTGGAATCTGACATCCAACAACTTTTAATTGATCCTGGAACCCCACAATCCGTAGTTGATTCTGGAACTCAACAGCCTGCAATTGTTTCTTTAATCCCACAGCCTACAGTAGATTCTGACATCCAACACCTTTTAATTGATCCTGGAACCCCACAGCCTACAGTTGATTCTGCAACTCAACAGCCTGCAGTAGCTTCTTCAACCCCACAGCCTACAGTTGATTCTGGAACTCAACAGCCGGCAGTGGCTTCTTCAATCCCACAACCTGCAGTTGATTCTGGAACCCCACAATTTATAGTTGATTCTGAAACTCAACAGCCTGCAGTGGCTTCTTCAACCCCACAGCCTACAGTTGATTCTGGAACTCAACAGCCTGCAGTGGCTTCTTCAACCCCACAAATTTCAGTTGTTTCTGAAACCCCACAACTTGTAGTTGGTTTTGGAACTCAACAGCCTGCAATTGTGTCTTTAATCCCACAACCTTCAGTGGATTCTGACATCCAACAACTTGTAATTGATCCTGGATCCCCACAGCCTACAGTTGATGCTGGAACTCAAGAACCTGCAGTGGCTTCTTCAACCCCACAACTTGTGGTTGAATCTGGAACTCAACACCCAGCGGTGGCTTCTTCAATCCCGCAACCTGCAGTTGATTCTGGAACCCCACAGCCTACAGTTGATTCTGGAACTCAACAGCCTGCAGTGGCTTCTTCAACCCCACAGCCTACAGTTGATTCTGGAACCCCACAATCTGTAGTTAATTCTGGAACTCAACACCCAGCGGTGGCTTCTTCAATCCCACAACCTGCAGTTGATTCTGGAACTCAACAGCCCGCACTTGTTTCTTTAATCCCACAACCTACAGTGGATTCTGACATCCAACAACTTGTAATTGATCCTGGAACCCCACAGCCTACAGTTGATTCTGGAACCCCACAATCTGTAGTTAATTCTGGAACTCAACACCCAGCGGTGGCTTCTTCAATCCCACAACCTGCAGTTGATTCTGGAACTCAACAGCCCGCACTTGTTTCTTTAATCCCACAACCTACAGTGGATTCTGACATCCAACATCTTGTAATTGATCCTGGAACCCCACAGCCTACAGTTGATGCTGGAACTCAACAACCTGCAGTGGCTTCTTCAACCCCACGAATTTCAGTTGTTTCTGAAACCCCACAACTTGTAGTTGATTCTGGAACTCAACAGCCTGCAATTGTTTCTTTAATCCCACAACCTACAGTGGATTCTGGCATCCAACAAGTTGTAATTGATCCTGGAACCCCACAGCCTACAGTTGATGCTGGAACTCAACAGTCTGCAGTGGCTTCTTCAACCCAACAACTTGCAGTTGATTCTGGAACTCAACACCCAGCAGTGGCTTCTTCAATCCCACAACCTGCAGTTGATTCTGGAACCCCACAATCTGTAGTTGATTCTGAAACTCAACAGCCTGCAATTTTTTCTTCAATCCCACAACCTACAGTGGATTCTGACATCCAACAACTTGTAATTGATCTTGGAACCCCACAGCCTACAGTTGATTCTGCAACTCAACACCCAGCGGTGGCTTCTTCAATCCCACAACCTGCAGTTGATTCTGGAACTCAACAGCCCGCACTTGTTTCTTTAATCCCACAAACTACAGTGGATTCTGACATCCAACAACTTGTAATTGATCCTGGAACCCCACAGCCTACAGTTGATGCTGGAACTCAACAGTCTGCAGTGGCTTCTTCAACCCAACAACTTGCAGTTGATTCTGGAACTCAACACCCAGCAGTGGCTTCTTCAATCCCACAACCTGCAGTTGATTCTGGAACCCCACAATCTGTAGTTGATTCTGAAACTCAACAGCCTGCAATTTTTTCTTCAATCCCTCAACCTACAGTGGATTCTGACATCCAACAACTTGTAATTGATCTTGGAACCCCACAGCCTACAGTTGATTCTGCAACTCAACACCCAGCGGTGGCTTCTTCAATCCCACAACCTGCAGTTGATTCTGGAACTCAACAGCCCGCACTTGTTTCTTTAATCCCACAAACTACAGTGGATTCTGACATCCAACAACTTGTAATTGATCCTGGAACCCCACAGCCTACAGTTGATGCTGGAACTCAACAGTCTGCAGTGGCTTCTTCAACCCAACAACTTGCAGTTGATTCTGGAACTCAACACCCAGCAGTGGCTTCTTCAATCCCACAACCTGCAGTTGATTCTGGAACCCCACAATCTGTAGTTGATTCTGAAACTCAACAGCCTGCAATTTTTTCTTCAATCCCACAACCTACAGTGGATTCTGACATCCATCAACTTGTAATTGATCCTGGAACCCCACAGCCTACAGTTGATGCTGGAACTCAACAACCTGCAGTGGCTTCTTCAACCCCACAGCCTACAGTTGATTCTGGAACTCAACAGCCGGCAGTGGCTTCTTCAATCCCACAACCTGCAGTTGATTCTGGAACCCCACAATTTATAGTTGATTCTGAAACTCAACAGCCTGCAGTGGCTTCTTCAACCCCACAGCCTACAGTTGATTCTGGAACTCAACAGCCTGCAGTGGCTTCTTCAACCCCACAAATTTCAGTTGTTTCTGAAACCCCACAACTTGTAGTTGGTTTTGGAACTCAACAGCCTGCAATTGTGTCTTTAATCCCACAACCTTCAGTGGATTCTGACATCCAACAACTTGTAATTGATCCTGGATCCCCACAGCCTACAGTTGATGCTGGAACTCAACAACCTGCAGTGGCTTCTTCAACCCCACAACTTGCAGTTGATTCTGGAACCCCACAATCTGTTGTTGATTCTGGAACTCAACAGCCTGCAATTGTTTCTTCAATCCCACAACCTACAGTGGATTCTGACATCCAACAACTTGTAATTGATCCTGGAACCCCACAGCCTACAGTTGATGCTGGAACTCAACAACCTGCAGTGGCTACTTCAACCCCACAACTTGCAGGTGATTCTGAAACGCCACAATCTGTTGTTGATTCTGGAACTCAACAGCCTGCAATTGTTTCTTTAATCCCACAACCTACAGTGGATTCTGACATCCAACAACTTTTAATTGATCCTGGAACCCCACAGCCTACAGTTGATGCTGGAACTCAACAACCTGCAGTGGCTTCTTCAACCCCACAACTTTCAGTTGAATCTGGAACCCCAAAATCTGTAGTTGATTCTGAAACTCAACAGCCTGCAATTGTTTCTTCAATCCCACAACCTACAGTGGATTCTGACATCCAACAACTTGTAATTGATCCTGGAACCCCACAGCCTACAGTTGATGCTGGAACTCAACAACCTGCAGTGGCTTCTTCAACCCCACAACTTGCAGGTGATTCTGAAACGCCACAATCTGTTGTTGATTCTGGAACTCAACAGCCTGCAATTGTTTCTTCAATCCCACAACCTACAGTGGATTCTGACATCCAACAACTTGTAATTGATCCTGGAACCCCACAGCCTACAGTTGATGCTGGAACTCAACAACCTGCAGTGGCTTCTTCAACCCCACAACTTGTAGTTGAATCTGGAACCCCACAATCTGTTGTTGATTCTGGAACTCAACAGCCTGCAATTGTTTCTTCAATCCCACAACCTACAGTGGATTCTGACATCCAACAACTTGTAATTGATCCTGGAACCCCACAGCCTACAGTTGATGCTGGAACTCAACAACCTGCAGTGGCTTCTTCAACCCCACAACTTGCAGGTGATTCTGAAACGCCACAATCTGTTGTTGATTCTGGAACTCAACAGCCTGCAATTGTTTCTTTAATCCCACAACCTACAGTGGATTCTGACATCCAACAACTTGTAATTGATCCTGGAACGCCACAGCCTACAGTTGATTCTGCAACTCAACAGCCCGCACTTGTTTCTTTAATCCCACAACCTACAGCGGTTTCTGACATCCAACAACTTGTAATTGATCCTGGAACCCCACAGCCTACAGTTGATTCTGGAACCCCACAATCTGTAGTTAATTCTGGAACTCAACACCCAGCGGTGGCTTCTTCAATCCCACAACTTGCAGTTGATTCTGACATCCAACAACTTGTAATTGATCCTGGATCCCCACAGCCTACAGTTGATGCTGGAACTCAAGAACCTGCAGTCGCTTCTTCAACCCCACAACTTGCAGTTGATTCTGGAACCTCACAATCTGTAGTTGATTCTGGAACTCAACAGCCTGCAATTGTTTCTTCAATCCCACAACCTACAGTGGATTCTGACATCCAACAACTTGTAATTGATCCTGGAACCCCACAGCCAACAGTTGATGCTGGAACTCAACAACCTGCAGTGGCTTCTTCAACCCCACAACTTGTAGTTGAATCTGGAACTCAACACCCAGCGGTGGCTTCTTCAATCCCGCAACCTGCAGTTGATTCTGGAACCCCACAGCCTACAGTTGATTCTGGAACTCAACAGCCTGCAGTGGCTTCTTCAACCCCACAGCCTACAGTTGATTCTGGAACCCCACAACCTGTAGTTAATTCTGGAACTCAACACCCAGCGGTGGCTTCTTCAATCCCACAACCTGCAGTTGATTCTGGAACTCAACAGCCCGCACTTGTTTCTTTAATCCCACAACCTACAGTGGATTCTGACATCCAACAACTTGTAATTGATCCTGGAACCCCACAGACTACAGTTGATGCTGGAACTCAACAGCCTGCAGTGGCTTCTTCAACCCCACGAATTTCAGTTGTTTCTGAAACCCCACAACTTGTAGTTGATTCTGGAACTCAACAGCCTGCAATTGTTTCTTCAATCCCACAACCTACAGTGGATTCTGACATCCCACAACTTGTAATTGATCCTGGAACCCCACAGCCTACAGTTGATGCTGGAACTCAACAACCTGCAGTGGCTTCCTCAACCCCACAACTTGCAGTTGAATCTGGAACCCCACAATCTGTAGTTGATTCTGAAACTCAACAGCCTGCAATTGTTTCTTCATTCCCACAACCTACAGTGGATTCTGACATCCAACAACTTGTAATTGATCCTGGAACGCCACAGCCTACAGTTGATTCTGGAACCCCACAATCTGTAGTTAATTCTGGAACTCAACACCCAGCGGTGGCTTCTTCAATCCCACAACCTGCAGTTGATTCTGGAACTCAACAGCCCGCACTTGTTTCTTTAATCCCACAACCTACAGTGGATTCTGACATCCAACATCTTGTAATTGATCCTGGAACCCCACAGCCTACAGTTGATGCTGGAACTCAACAACCTGCAGTGGCTTCTTCAACCCCACGAATTTCAGTTGTTTCTGAAACCCCACAACTTGTAGTTGATTCTGGAACTCAACAGCCTGCAATTGTTTCTTTAATCCCACAACCTACAGTGGATTCTGGCATCCAACAACTTGTAATTGATCCTGGAACCCCACAGCCTACAGTTGATGCTGGAACTCAACAGTCTGCAGTGGCTTCTTCAACCCAACAACTTGCAGTTGATTCTGGAACTCAACACCCAGCAGTGGCTTCTTCAATCCCACAACCTGCAGTTGATTCTGGAACCCCACAATCTGTAGTTGATTCTGAAACTCAACAGCCTGCAATTTTTTCTTCAATCCCACAACCTACAGTGGATTCTGACATCCATCAACTTGTAATTGATCCTGGAACCCCACAGCCTACAGTTGATGCTGGAACTCAACAACCTGCAGTGGCTTCTTCAACCCCACAATCTGCAGTTGATTCTGGAACCCCACAATCTGTAGTTGAGTCTGGAACTCAACAGCCTGCAATTGTTTCTTCAATCCCACAACCTACAGTGGAATCTGACATCCAACAACTTTTAATTGATCCTGGAACCCCACAATCCGTAGTTGATTCTGGAACTCAACAGCCTGCAATTGTTTCTTTAATCCCACAGCCTACAGTAGATTCTGACATCCAACACCTTTTAATTGATCCTGGAACCCCACAGCCTACAGTTGATTCTGCAACTCAACAGCCTGCAGTAGCTTCTTCAACCCCACAGCCTACAGTTGATTCTGGAACTCAACAGCCGGCAGTGGCTTCTTCAATCCCACAACCTGCAGTTGATTCTGGAACCCCACAATTTATAGTTGATTCTGAAACTCAACAGCCTGCAGTGGCTTCTTCAACCCCACAGCCTACAGTTGATTCTGGAACTCAACAGCCTGCAGTGGCTTCTTCAACCCCACAAATTTCAGTTGTTTCTGAAACCCCACAACTTGTAGTTGGTTTTGGAACTCAACAGCCTGCAATTGTGTCTTTAATCCCACAACCTTCAGTGGATTCTGACATCCAACAACTTGTAATTGATCCTGGATCCCCACAGCCTACAGTTGATGCTGGAACTCAAGAACCTGCAGTGGCTTCTTCAACCCCACAACTTGTGGTTGAATCTGGAACTCAACACCCAGCGGTGGCTTCTTCAATCCCGCAACCTGCAGTTGATTCTGGAACCCCACAGCCTACAGTTGATTCTGGAACTCAACAGCCTGCAGTGGCTTCTTCAACCCCACAGCCTACAGTTGATTCTGGAACCCCACAATCTGTAGTTAATTCTGGAACTCAACACCCAGCGGTGGCTTCTTCAATCCCACAACCTGCAGTTGATTCTGGAACTCAACAGCCCGCACTTGTTTCTTTAATCCCACAACCTACAGTGGATTCTGACATCCAACAACTTGTAATTGATCCTGGAACCCCACAGCCTACAGTTGATTCTGGAACCCCACAATCTGTAGTTAATTCTGGAACTCAACACCCAGCGGTGGCTTCTTCAATCCCACAACCTGCAGTTGATTCTGGAACTCAACAGCCCGCACTTGTTTCTTTAATCCCACAACCTACAGTGGATTCTGACATCCAACATCTTGTAATTGATCCTGGAACCCCACAGCCTACAGTTGATGCTGGAACTCAACAACCTGCAGTGGCTTCTTCAACCCCACGAATTTCAGTTGTTTCTGAAACCCCACAACTTGTAGTTGATTCTGGAACTCAACAGCCTGCAATTGTTTCTTTAATCCCACAACCTACAGTGGATTCTGGCATCCAACAAGTTGTAATTGATCCTGGAACCCCACAGCCTACAGTTGATGCTGGAACTCAACAGTCTGCAGTGGCTTCTTCAACCCAACAACTTGCAGTTGATTCTGGAACTCAACACCCAGCAGTGGCTTCTTCAATCCCACAACCTGCAGTTGATTCTGGAACCCCACAATCTGTAGTTGATTCTGAAACTCAACAGCCTGCAATTTTTTCTTCAATCCCACAACCTACAGTGGATTCTGACATCCAACAACTTGTAATTGATCTTGGAACCCCACAGCCTACAGTTGATTCTGCAACTCAACACCCAGCGGTGGCTTCTTCAATCCCACAACCTGCAGTTGATTCTGGAACTCAACAGCCCGCACTTGTTTCTTTAATCCCACAAACTACAGTGGATTCTGACATCCAACAACTTGTAATTGATCCTGGAACCCCACAGCCTACAGTTGATGCTGGAACTCAACAGTCTGCAGTGGCTTCTTCAACCCAACAACTTGCAGTTGATTCTGGAACTCAACACCCAGCAGTGGCTTCTTCAATCCCACAACCTGCAGTTGATTCTGGAACCCCACAATCTGTAGTTGATTCTGAAACTCAACAGCCTGCAATTTTTTCTTCAATCCCTCAACCTACAGTGGATTCTGACATCCAACAACTTGTAATTGATCTTGGAACCCCACAGCCTACAGTTGATTCTGCAACTCAACACCCAGCGGTGGCTTCTTCAATCCCACAACCTGCAGTTGATTCTGGAACTCAACAGCCCGCACTTGTTTCTTTAATCCCACAAACTACAGTGGATTCTGACATCCAACAACTTGTAATTGATCCTGGAACCCCACAGCCTACAGTTGATGCTGGAACTCAACAGTCTGCAGTGGCTTCTTCAACCCAACAACTTGCAGTTGATTCTGGAACTCAACACCCAGCAGTGGCTTCTTCAATCCCACAACCTGCAGTTGATTCTGGAACCCCACAATCTGTAGTTGATTCTGAAACTCAACAGCCTGCAATTTTTTCTTCAATCCCACAACCTACAGTGGATTCTGACATCCATCAACTTGTAATTGATCCTGGAACCCCACAGCCTACAGTTGATGCTGGAACTCAACAACCTGCAGTGGCTTCTTCAACCCCACAATCTGCAGTTGATTCTGGAACCCCACAATCTCTAGTTGAGTCTGGAACTCAACAGCCTGCAATTGTTTCTTCAATCCCACAACCTACAGTGGAATCTGACATCCAACAACTTTTAATTGATCCTGGAACCCCACAATCCGTAGTTGATTCTGGAACTCAACAGCCTGCAATTGTTTCTTTAATCCCACAACCTACAGTAGATTCTGACATCCAACACCTTTTAATTGATCCTGGAACCCCACAGCCTACAGTTGATTCTGCAACTCAACAGCCTGCAGTAGCTTCTTCAACCCCACAGCCTACAGTTGATTCTGGAACTCAACAGCCGGCAGTGGCTTCTTCAATCCCACAACCTGCAGTTGATTCTGGAACCCCACAATTTATAGTTGATTCTGAAACTCAACAGCCTGCAGTGGCTTCTTCAACCCCACAGCCTACAGTTGATTCTGGAACTCAACAGCCTGCAGTGGCTTCTTCAACCCCACAAATTTCAGTTGTTTCTGAAACCCCACAACTTGTAGTTGGTTTTGGAACTCAACAGCCTGCAATTGTGTCTTTAATCCCACAACCTTCAGTGGATTCTGACATCCAACAACTTGTAATTGATCCTGGATCCCCACAGCCTACAGTTGATGCTGGAACTCAAGAACCTGCAGTCGCTTCTTCAACCCCACAACTTGCAGTTGATTCTGGAACCTCACAATCTGTAGTTGATTCTGGAACTCAACAGCCTGCAATTGTTTCTTCAATCCCACAACCTACAGTGGATTCTGACATCCAACAACTTGTAATTGATCCTGGAACCCCACAGCCAACAGTTGATGCTGGAACTCAACAACCTGCAGTGGCTTCTTCAACCCCACAACTTGTGGTTGAATCTGGAACTCAACACCCAGCGGTGGCTTCTTCAATCCCGCAACCTGCAGTTGATTCTGGAACCCCACAGCCTACAGTTGATTCTGGAACTCAACAGCCTGCAGTGGCTTCTTCAACCCCACAGCCTACAGTTGATTCTGGAACCCCACAATCTGTAGTTAATTCTGGAACTCAACACCCAGCGGTGGCTTCTTCAATCCCACAACCTGCAGTTGATTCTGGAACTCAACAGCCCGCACTTGTTTCTTTAATCCCACAACCTACAGTGGATTCTGACATCCAACAACTTGTAATTGATCCTGGAACCCCACAGCCTACAGTTGATGCTGGAACTCAACAACCTGCAGTGGCTTCTTCAACCCCACAAATTTCAGTTGTTTCTGAAACCCCACAACTTGTAGTTGATTCTGGAACTCAACAGCCTGCAATTGTTTCTTTAATCCCACAACCTACAGTGGATTCTGACATCCAACAAGTTGTAATTGATCCTGGAACCCCACAGACTACAGTTGATGCTGGAACTCAACAGCCTGCAGTGGCTTCTTCAACCCAACAACTTGCAGTTGATTCTGGAACCCCACAACTTGTAGTTGATTCTGGAACTCAACAGACTGCAATTGTTTCTTCAATCCCACAACCTACAGTGGATTCTGACATCCAACAACTTGTAATTGATCCTGGAACCCCACAGCCTACAGTTGATGCTGGAACTCAACAACCTGCAGTGGCTTCCTCAACCCCACAACTTGCAGTTGAATCTGGAACCCCACAATCTGTAGTTGATTCTGAAACTCAACAGCCTGCAATTGTTTCTTCATTCCCACAACCTACAGTGGATTCTGACATCCAACAACTTGTAATTGATCTTGGAACCCCACAGCCTACAGTTGATTCTGCAACTCAACAGCCTGCAGTGGCTTCTTCAACCCCACAATCTGCAGTTGATTCTGGAACTCAACAGCCCGCACTTGTTTCTTTAATCCCACAAACTACATTGGATTCTGACATCCAACAACTTGTAATTGATCCTGGAACCCCACAGCCTTCAGTTGATGCTGGAACTCAACAGTCTGCAGTGGCTTCTTCAACCCAACAACTTGCAGTTGATTCTGGAACCCCACAACTTGTAGTTGATTCTGGAACTCAACAGACTGCAATTGTTTCTTCAATCCCACAACCTACAGTGGATTCTGACATCCAACAACTTGTAATTGATCCTGGAACCCCACAGCCTACAGTTGATGCTGGAACTCAACAACCTGCAGTGGCTTCCTCAACCCCACAACTTGCAGTTGAATCTGGAACCCCACAATCTGTAGTTGATTCTGAAACTCAACAGCCTGCAATTGTTTCTTCATTCCCACAACCTACAGTGGATTCTGACATCCAACAACTTGTAATTGATCCTGGAACCCCACAGCCTACAGTTGATTCTGGAACCCCACAATCTGTAGTTAATTCTGGAACTCAACACCCAGCGGTGGCTTCTTCAATCCCACAACCTGCAGTTGATTCTGGAACTCAACAGCCCGCACTTGTTTCTTTAATCCCACAACCTACAGTGGATTCTGACATCCAACATCTTGTAATTGATCCTGGAACCCCACAGCCTACAGTTGATGCTGGAACTCAACAACCTGCAGTGGCTTCTTCAACCCCACGAATTTCAGTTGTTTCTGAAACCCCACAACTTGTAGTTGATTCTGGAACTCAACAGCCTGCAATTGTTTCTTTAATCCCACAACCTACAGTGGATTCTGGCATTCAACAAGTTGTAATTGATCCTGGAACCCCACAGCCTACAGTTGATGCTGGAACTCAACAGTCTGCAGTGGCTTCTTCAACCCAACAACTTGCAGTTGATTCTGGAACTCAACACCCAGCAGTGGCTTCTTCAATCCCACAACCTGCAGTTGATTCTGGAACCCCACAATCTGTAGTTGATTCTGAAACTCAACAGCCTGCAATTTTTTCTTCAATCCCACAACCTACAGTGGATTCTGACATCCAACAACTTGTAATTGATCTTGGAACCCCACAGCCTACAGTTGATTCTGCAACTCAACACCCAGCGGTGGCTTCTTCAATCCCACAACCTGCAGTTGATTCTGGAACTCAACAGCCCGCACTTGTTTCTTTAATCCCACAAACTACAGTGGATTCTGACATCCAACAACTTGTAATTGATCCTGGAACCCCACAGCCTACAGTTGATGCTGGAACTCAACAGTCTGCAGTGGCTTCTTCAACCCAACAACTTGCAGTTGATTCTGGAACTCAACACCCAGCAGTGGCTTCTTCAATCCCACAACCTGCAGTTGATTCTGGAACCCCACAATCTGTAGTTGATTCTGAAACTCAACAGCCTGCAATTTTTTCTTCAATCCCACAACCTACAGTGGATTCTGACATCCAACAACTTGTAATTGATCCTGGAACCCCACAGCCTACAGTTGATGCTGGAACTCAACAACCTGCAGTGGCTTCTTCAACCCCACGAATTTCAGTTGTTTCTGAAACCCCACAACTTGTAGTTAATTCTGGAACTCAACAGCCTGCAATTGTTTCTTTAATCCCACAACCTACAGTGGATTCTGGCATCCAACAACTTGTAATTGATCCTGGAACCCCACAGCCTACAGTTGATGCTGGAACTCAACAACCTGCAGTGGCTTCTTCAACCCCACAACTTTCAGTTGAATCTGGAACCCCAAAATCTGTAGTTGATTCTGAAACTCAACAGCCTGCAATTGTTTCTTCAATCCCACAACCTACAGTGGATTCTGACATCCAACAACTTGTAATTGATCCTGGAACCCCACAGCCTACAGTTGATGCTGGAACTCAACAACCTGCAGTGGCTTCTTCAACCCCACAACTTGCAGGTGATTCTGAAACGCCACAATCTGTTGTTGATTCTGGAACTCAACAGCCTGCAATTGTTTCTTCAATCCCACAACCTACAGTGGATTCTGACATCCAACAACTTGTAATTGATCCTGGAACCCCACAGCCTACAGTTGATGCTGGAACTCAACAACCTGCAGTGGCTTCTTCAACCCCACAACTTGTAGTTGAATCTGGAACCCCACAATCTGTTGTTGATTCTGGAACTCAACAGCCTGCAATTGTTTCTTCAATCCCACAACCTACAGTGGATTCTGACATCCAACAACTTGTAATTGATCCTGGAACCCCACAGCCTACAGTTGATGCTGGAACTCAACAACCTGCAGTGGCTTCTTCAACCCCACAACTTGCAGGTGATTCTGAAACGCCACAATCTGTTGTTGATTCTGGAACTCAACAGCCCGCACTTGTTTCTTTAATCCCACAAACTACATTGGATTCTGACATCCAACAACTTGTAATTGATCCTGGAACGCCACAGCCTACAGTTGATTCTGCAACTCAACAGCCCGCACTTGTTTCTTTAATCCCACAACCTACAGCGGTTTCTGACATCCAACAACTTGTAATTGATCCTGGAACCCCACAGCCTACAGTTGATTCTGGAACCCCACAATCTGTAGTTAATTCTGGAACTCAACACCCAGCGGTGGCTTCTTCAATCCCACAACTTGCAGTTGATTCTGACATCCAACAACTTGTAATTGATCCTGGATCCCCACAGCCTACAGTTGATGCTGGAACTCAAGAACCTGCAGTCGCTTCTTCAACCCCACAACTTGCAGTTGATTCTGGAACCTCACAATCTGTAGTTGATTCTGGAACTCAACAGCCTGCAATTGTTTCTTCAATCCCACAACCTACAGTGGATTCTGACATCCAACAACTTGTAATTGATCCTGGAACCCCACAGCCAACAGTTGATGCTGGAACTCAACAACCTGCAGTGGCTTCTTCAACCCCACAACTTGTAGTTGAATCTGGAACTCAACACCCAGCGGTGGCTTCTTCAATCCCGCAACCTGCAGTTGATTCTGGAACCCCACAGCCTACAGTTGATTCTGGAACTCAACAGCCTGCAGTGGCTTCTTCAACCCCACAGCCTACAGTTGATTCTGGAACCCCACAACCTGTAGTTAATTCTGGAACTCAACACCCAGCGGTGGCTTCTTCAATCCCACAACCTGCAGTTGATTCTGGAACTCAACAGCCCGCACTTGTTTCTTTAATCCCACAACCTACAGTGGATTCTGACATCCAACAACTTGTAATTGATCCTGGAACCCCACAGACTACAGTTGATGCTGGAACTCAACAGCCTGCAGTGGCTTCTTCAACCCCACGAATTTCAGTTGTTTCTGAAACCCCACAACTTGTAGTTGATTCTGGAACTCAACAGCCTGCAATTGTTTCTTCAATCCCACAACCTACAGTGGATTCTGACATCCCACAACTTGTAATTGATCCTGGAACCCCACAGCCTACAGTTGATGCTGGAACTCAACAACCTGCAGTGGCTTCCTCAACCCCACAACTTGCAGTTGAATCTGGAACCCCACAATCTGTAGTTGATTCTGAAACTCAACAGCCTGCAATTGTTTCTTCATTCCCACAACCTACAGTGGATTCTGACATCCAACAACTTGTAATTGATCCTGGAACGCCACAGCCTACAGTTGATTCTGGAACCCCACAATCTGTAGTTAATTCTGGAACTCAACACCCAGCGGTGGCTTCTTCAATCCCACAACCTGCAGTTGATTCTGGAACTCAACAGCCCGCACTTGTTTCTTTAATCCCACAACCTACAGTGGATTCTGACATCCAACATCTTGTAATTGATCCTGGAACCCCACAGCCTACAGTTGATGCTGGAAATCAACAACCTGCAGTGGCTTCTTCAACCCCACGAATTTCAGTTGTTTCTGAAACCCCACAACTTGTAGTTGATTCTGGAACTCAACAGCCTGCAATTGTTTCTTTAATCCCACAACCTACAGTGGATTCTGGCATCCAACAACTTGTAATTGATCCTGGAACCCCACAGCCTACAGTTGATGCTGGAACTCAACAGTCTGCAGTGGCTTCTTCAACCCAACAACTTGCAGTTGATTCTGGAACTCAACACCCAGCAGTGGCTTCTTCAATCCCACAACCTGCAGTTGATTCTGGAACCCCACAATCTGTAGTTGATTCTGAAACTCAACAGCCTGCAATTTTTTCTTCAATCCCACAACCTACAGTGGATTCTGACATCCATCAACTTGTAATTGATCCTGGAACCCCACAGCCTACAGTTGATGCTGGAACTCAACAACCTGCAGTGGCTTCTTCAACCCCACAATCTGCAGTTGATTCTGGAACCCCACAATCTGTAGTTGAGTCTGGAACTCAACAGCCTGCAATTGTTTCTTCAATCCCACAACCTACAGTGGAATCTGACATCCAACAACTTTTAATTGATCCTGGAACCCCACAATCCGTAGTTGATTCTGGAACTCAACAGCCTGCAATTGTTTCTTTAATCCCACAACCTACAGTAGATTCTGACATCCAACACCTTTTAATTGATCCTGGAACCCCACAGCCTACAGTTGATTCTGCAACTCAACAGCCTGCAGTAGCTTCTTCAACCCCACAGCCTACAGTTGATTCTGGAACTCAACAGCCGGCAGTGGCTTCTTCAATCCCACAACCTGCAGTTGATTCTGGAACCCCACAATTTATAGTTGATTCTGAAACTCAACAGCCTGCAGTGGCTTCTTCAACCCCACAGCCTACAGTTGATTCTGGAACTCAACAGCCTGCAGTGGCTTCTTCAACCCCACAAATTTCAGTTGTTTCTGAAACCCCACAACTTGTAGTTGGTTTTGGAACTCAACAGCCTGCAATTGTGTCTTTAATCCCACAACCTTCAGTGGATTCTGACATCCAACAACTTGTAATTGATCCTGGATCCCCACAGCCTACAGTTGATGCTGGAACTCAAGAACCTGCAGTGGCTTCTTCAACCCCACAACTTGTGGTTGAATCTGGAACTCAACACCCAGCGGTGGCTTCTTCAATCCCGCAACCTGCAGTTGATTCTGGAACCCCACAGCCTACAGTTGATTCTGGAACTCAACAGCCTGCAGTGGCTTCTTCAACCCCACAGCCTACAGTTGATTCTGGAACCCCACAATCTGTAGTTAATTCTGGAACTCAACACCCAGCGGTGGCTTCTTCAATCCCACAACCTGCAGTTGATTCTGGAACTCAACAGCCCGCACTTGTTTCTTTAATCCCACAACCTACAGTGGATTCTGACATCCAACAACTTGTAATTGATCCTGGAACCCCACAGCCTACAGTTGATGCTGGAACTCAACAACCTGCAGTGGCTTCTTCAACCCCACAAATTTCAGTTGTTTCTGAAACCCCACAACTTGTAGTTGATTCTGGAACTCAACAGCCTGCAATTGTTTCTTTAATCCCACAACCTACAGTGGATTCTGACATCCAACAAGTTGTAATTGATCCTGGAACCCCACAGACTACAGTTGATGCTGGAACTCAACAGCCTGCAGTGGCTTCTTCAACCCAACAACTTGCAGTTGATTCTGGAACCCCACAACTTGTAGTTGATTCTGGAACTCAACAGACTGCAATTGTTTCTTCAATCCCACAACCTACAGTGGATTCTGACATCCAACAACTTGTAATTGATCCTGGAACGCCACAGCCTACAGTTGATTCTGGAACCCCACAATCTGTAGTTAATTCTGGAACTCAACACCCAGCGGTGGCTTCTTCAATCCCACAACCTGCAGTTGATTCTGGAACTCAACAGCCCGCACTTGTTTCTTTAATCCCACAACCTACAGTGGATTCTGACATCCAACATCTTGTAATTGATCCTGGAACCCCACAGCCTACAGTTGATGCTGGAAATCAACAACCTGCAGTGGCTTCTTCAACCCCACGAATTTCAGTTGTTTCTGAAACCCCACAACTTGTAGTTGATTCTGGAACTCAACAGCCTGCAATTGTTTCTTTAATCCCACAACCTACAGTGGATTCTGGCATCCAACAACTTGTAATTGATCCTGGAACCCCACAGCCTACAGTTGATGCTGGAACTCAACAACCTGCAGTGGCTTCCTCAACCCCACAACTTGCAGTTGAATCTGGAACCCCACAATCTGTAGTTGATTCTGAAACTCAACAGCCTGCAATTGTTTCTTCATTCCCACAACCTACAGTGGATTCTGACATCCAACAACTTGTAATTGATCTTGGAACCCCACAGCCTACAGTTGATTCTGCAACTCAACAGCCTGCAGTGGCTTCTTCAACCCCACAATCTGCAGTTGATTCTGGAACTCAACAGCCCGCACTTGTTTCTTTAATCCCACAAACTACATTGGATTCTGACATCCAACAACTTGTAATTGATCCTGGAACCCCACAGCCTTCAGTTGATGCTGGAACTCAACAGTCTGCAGTGGCTTCTTCAACCCAACAACTTGCAGTTGATTCTGGAACTCAACACCCAGCAGTGGCTTCTTCAATCCCACAACCTGCAGTTGATTCTGGAACCCCACAATCTGTAGTTGATTCTGAAACTCAACAGCCTGCAATTGTTTCTTCAATCCCACAACCTACAGTGGATTCTGACATCCAACAACTTGTAATCGATCCTGGAACCCCACAGCCTACAGTTGATGCTGGAACTCAACAGCCTGCAGTGGCTTCTTCAACCCAACAACTTGCAGTTGATTCTGGAACCCCACAACTTGTAGTTGATTCTGGAACTCAACAGACTGCAATTGTTTGTTCATTCCCACAACCTACAGTGGATTCTGACATCCAACAACTTGTAATTGATCCTGGAACCCCACAGCCTACAGTTGATTCTGGAACCCCACAATCTGTAGTTAATTCTGGAACTCAACACCCAGCGGTGGCTTCTTCAATCCCACAACCTGCAGTTGATTCTGGAACTCAACAGCCCGCACTTGTTTCTTTAATCCCACAACCTACAGTGGATTCTGACATCCAACATCTTGTAATTGATCCTGGAACCCCACAGCCTACAGTTGATGCTGGAACTCAACAACCTGCAGTGGCTTCTTCAACCCCACGAATTTCAGTTGTTTCTGAAACCCCACAACTTGTAGTTGATTCTGGAACTCAACAGCCTGCAATTGTTTCTTTAATCCCACAACCTACAGTGGATTCTGGCATCCAACAAGTTGTAATTGATCCTGGAACCCCACAGCCTACAGTTGATGCTGGAACTCAACAGTCTGCAGTGGCTTCTTCAACCCAACAACTTGCAGTTGATTCTGGAACTCAACACCCAGCAGTGGCTTCTTCAATCCCACAACCTGCAGTTGATTCTGGAACCCCACAATCTGTAGTTGATTCTGAAACTCAACAGCCTGCAATTTTTTCTTCAATCCCACAACCTACAGTGGATTCTGACATCCAACAACTTGTAATTGATCTTGGAACCCCACAGCCTACAGTTGATTCTGCAACTCAACACCCAGCGGTGGCTTCTTCAATCCCACAACCTGCAGTTGATTCTGGAACTCAACAGCCCGCACTTGTTTCTTTAATCCCACAAACTACAGTGGATTCTGACATCCAACAACTTGTAATTGATCCTGGAACCCCACAGCCTACAGTTGATGCTGGAACTCAACAGTCTGCAGTGGCTTCTTCAACCCAACAACTTGCAGTTGATTCTGGAACTCAACACCCAGCAGTGGCTTCTTCAATCTCACAACCTGCAGTTGATTCTGGAACCCCACAATCTGTAGTTGATTCTGAAACTCAACAGCCTGCAATTTTTTCTTCAATCCCACAACCTACAGTGGATTCTGACATCCAACAACTTGTAATTGATCCTGGAACCCCACAGCCTACAGTTGATGCTGGAACTCAACAACCTGCAGTGGCTTCTTCAACCCCACAACTTGCAGTTGAATCTGGAACCCCACAATCTGTAGTTGATTCTGGAACTCAACAGCCTGCAATTGTTTCTTCAATCCCACTACCTACAGTGGATTCTGATATCCAACAACTTGTAATTGATCCTGGAACCCCACAGCCTACAGTTGATGCTGGAACTCAACAACCTGCAGTGGCTTCTTCAACCCCACAACTTGCAGTTGAATCTGGAACCCCACAATCTGTAGTTGATTCTGGAACTCAACAGCCCACACCTGTTTCTTTAATCCCACAACCTACAGTGGATTTTGACATCCAACAACTTGTAATTGATCTTGGAACCCCACAGCCTACAGTTGATTCTGCAACTCAACAGCCTGCAGTGGCTTCTTCAACCCCACAATCTGCAGTTGATTCTGGAAATCAACAGCCCGCACTTGTTTCTTTAATCCCACAAACTACAGTGGATTCTGACATCCAACAACTTGTAATTGATCCTGGAACCCCACAGCCTACAGTTGATGCTGGAACTCAACAGTCTGCAGTGGCTTCTTCAACCCAACAACTTGCAGTTGATTCTGGAACTCAACACCCAGCAGTGGCTTCTTCAATCCCACAACCTGCAGTTGATTCTGGAACCCCACAATCTGTAGTTGATTCTGAAACTCAACAGCCTGCAATTGTTTCTTCAATCCCACAACCTACAGTGGATTCTGACATCCAACAACTTGTAATCGATCCTGGAACCCCACAGCCTACAGTTGATGCTGGAACTCAACAACCTGCAGTGGCTTCCTCAACCCCACAACTTGCAGTTGAATCTGGAACCCCACAATCTGTAGTTGATTCTGAAACTCAACAGCCTGCAATTGTTTCTTCATTCCCACAACCTACAGTGGATTCTGACATCCAACAACTTGTAATTGATCCTGGAACCCCACAGCCTACAGTTGATTCTGGAACCCCACAATCTGTAGTTAATTCTGGAACTCAACACCCAGCGGTGGCTTTTTCAATCCCACAACCTGCAGTTGATTCTGGAACTCAACAGCCCGCACTTGTTTCTTTAATCCCACAACCTACAGTGGATTCTGACATCCAACAACTTGTAATTGATCCTGGAACCCCACAGCCTACAGTTGATGCTGGAACTCAACAGTCTGCAGTGGCTTCTTCAACCCAACAACTTGCAGTTGATTCTGGAACTCAACACCCAGCAGTGGCTTCTTCAATCCCACAACCTGCAGTTGATTCTGGAACCCCACAATCTGTAGTTGATTCTGAAACTCAACAGCCTGCAATTGTTTCTTCAATCCCACAACCTACAGTGGATTCTGACATCCAACAACTTGTAATCGATCCCGGAACCCCACAGCCTACAGTTGATGCTGGAACTCAACAGCCTGCAGTGGCTTCTTCAACCCAACAACTTGCAGATGATTCTGGAACCCCACAACTTGTAGTTGATTCTGGAACTCAACAGACTGCAATTGTTTCTTCAATCCCACAACCTACAGTGGATTCTGACATCCAACAACTTGTAATTGATCCTGGAACCCCACAGCCTACAGTTGATGCTGGAACTCAACAACCTGCAGTGGCTTCCTCAACCCCACAACTTGCAGTTGAATCTGGAACCCCACAATCTGTAGTTGATTCTGAAACTCAACAGCCTGCAATTGTTTCTTCATTCCCACAACCTACAGTGGATTCTGACATCCAACAACTTGTAATTGATCCTGGAACCCCACAGCCTACAGTTGATTCTGGAACCCCACAATCTGTAGTTAATTCTGGAACTCAACACCCAGCGGTGGCTTCTTCAATCCCACAACCTGCAGTTGATTCTGGAACTCAACAGCCCGCACTTGTTTCTTTAATCCCACAACCTACAGTGGATTCTGACATCCAACAACTTGTAATCGATCCTGGAACCCCACAGACTACAGTTGATGCTGGAACTCAACAACCTGCAGTGGCTTCTTCAACCCCACAAATTTCAGTTGTTTCTGAAACCCCACAACTTGTAGTTGATTCTGGAACTCAACAGCCTGCAATTGTTTCTTTAATCCCACAACCTACAGTGGATTCTGACATCCAACAAGTTGTAATTGATCCTGGAACCCCACAGACTACAGTTGATGCTGGAACTCAACAGCCTGCAGTGGCTTCTTCAACCCAACAACTTGCAGTTGATTCTGGAACCCCACAACTTGTAGTTGATTCTGGAACTCAACAGACTGCAATTGTTTCTTCAATCCCACAACCTACAGTGGATTCTGACATCCAACAACTTGTAATTGATCCTGGAACCCCACAGCCTACAGTTGATGCTGGAACTCAACAACCTGCAGTGGCTTCCTCAACCCCACAACTTGCAGTTGAATCTGGAACCCCACAATCTGTAGTTGATTCTGAAACTCAACAGCCTGCAATTGTTTCTTCATTCCCACAACCTACAGTGGATTCTGACATCCAACAACTTGTAATTGATCTTGGAACCCCACAGCCTACAGTTGATTCTGCAACTCAACAGCCTGCAGTGGCTTCTTCAACCCCACAATCTGCAGTTGATTCTGGAACTCAACAGCCCGCACTTGTTTCTTTAATCCCACAAACTACATTGGATTCTGACATCCAACAACTTGTAATTGATCCTGGAACCCCACAGCCTTCAGTTGATGCTGGAACTCAACAGTCTGCAGTGGCTTCTTCAACCCAACAACTTGCAGTTGATTCTGGAACTCAACACCCAGCAGTGGCTTCTTCAATCCCACAACCTGCAGTTGATTCTGGAACCCCACAATCTGTAGTTGATTCTGAAACTCAACAGCCTGCAATTGTTTCTTCAATCCCACAACCTACAGTGGATTCTGACATCCAACAACTTGTAATTGATCCTGGAACCCCACAGCCTACAGTTGATGCTGGAACTCAACAGCCTGCAGTGGCTTCTTCAACCCAACAACTTGCAGTTGATTCTGGAACTCAACACCCAGCAGTGGCTTCTTCAATCCCACAACCTGCAGTTGATTCTGGAACCCCACAATCTGTAGTTGATTCTGAAACTCAACAGCCTGCAATTGTTTCTTCAATCCCACAACCTACAGTGGATTCTGACATCCAACAACTTGTAATTGATCCTGGAACCCCACAGCCTACAGTTGATTCTGGAACCCCACAATCTGTAGTTAATTCTGGAACTCAACACCCAGCGGTGGCTTCTTCAATCCCACAACCTGCAGTTGATTCTGGAACTCAACAGCCCGCACTTGTTTCTTTAATCCCACAACCTACAGTGGATTCTGACATCCAACATCTTGTAATTGATCCTGGAACCCCACAGCCTACAGTTGATGCTGGAACTCAACAACCTGCAGTGGCTTCTTCAACCCCACGAATTTCAGTTGTTTCTGAAACCCCACAACTTGTAGTTGATTCTGGAACTCAACAGCCTGCAATTGTTTCTTTAATCCCACAACCTACAGTGGATTCTGGCATCCAACAAGTTGTAATTGATCCTGGAACCCCACAGCCTACAGTTGATGCTGGAACTCAACAGTCTGCAGTGGCTTCTTCAACCCAACAACTTGCAGTTGATTCTGGAACTCAACACCCAGCAGTGGCTTCTTCAATCCCACAACCTGCAGTTGATTCTGGAACCCCACAATCTGTAGTTGATTCTGAAACTCAACAGCCTGCAATTTTTTCTTCAATCCCACAACCTACAGTGGATTCTGACATCCAACAACTTGTAATTGATCTTGGAACCCCACAGCCTACAGTTGATTCTGCAACTCAACACCCAGCGGTGGCTTCTTCAATCCCACAACCTGCAGTTGATTCTGGAACTCAACAGCCCGCACTTGTTTCTTTAATCCCACAAACTACAGTGGATTCTGACATCCAACAACTTGTAATTGATCCTGGAACCCCACAGCCTACAGTTGATGCTGGAACTCAACAGTCTGCAGTGGCTTCTTCAACCCAACAACTTGCAGTTGATTCTGGAACTCAACACCCAGCAGTGGCTTCTTCAATCCCACAACCTGCAGTTGATTCTGGAACCCCACAATCTGTAGTTGATTCTGAAACTCAACAGCCTGCAATTTTTTCTTCAATCCCACAACCTACAGTGGATTCTGACATCCAACATCTTGTAATTGATCCTGGAACCCCACAGCCTACAGTTGATGCTGGAACTCAACAACCTGCAGTGGCTTCTTCAACCCCACAACTTGCAGTTGAATCTGGAACCCCACAATCTGTAGTTGATTCTGGAACTCAACAGCCTGCAATTGTTTCTTCAATCCCACTACCTACAGTGGATTCTGATATCCAACAACTTGTAATTGATCCTGGAACCCCACAGCCTACAGTTGATGCTGGAACTCAACAACCTGCAGTGGCTTCTTCAACCCCACAACTTGCAGTTGAATCTGGAACCCCACAATCTGTAGTTGATTCTGGAACTCAACAGACTGCAATTGTTTCTTCAATCCCACAACCTACAGTGGATTCTGACATCCAACAACTTGTAATTGATCCTGGAACCCCACAGCCTACAGTTGATGCTGGAACTCAACAACCTGCAGTGGCTTCCTCAACCCCACAACTTGCAGTTGAATCTGGAACCCCACAATCTGTAGTTGATTCTGAAACTCAACAGCCTGCAATTGTTTCTTCATTCCCACAACCTACAGTGGATTCTGACATCCAACAACTTGTAATTGATCCTGGAACCCCACAGCCTACAGTTGATTCTGGAACCCCACAATCTGTAGTTAATTCTGGAACTCAACACCCAGCGGTGGCTTCTTCAATCCCACAACCTGCAGTTGATTCTGGAACTCAACAGCCCGCACTTGTTTCTTTAATCCCACAACCTACAGTGGATTCTGACATCCAACATCTTGTAATTGATCCTGGAACCCCACAGCCTACAGTTGATGCTGGAACTCAACAACCTGCAGTGGCTTCTTCAACCCCACGAATTTCAGTTGTTTCTGAAACCCCACAACTTGTAGTTGATTCTGGAACTCAACAGCCTGCAATTGTTTCTTTAATCCCACAACCTACAGTGGATTCTGGCATCCAACAAGTTGTAATTGATCCTGGAACCCCACAGCCTACAGTTGATGCTGGAACTCAACAGTCTGCAGTGGCTTCTTCAACCCAACAACTTGCAGTTGATTCTGGAACTCAACACCCAGCAGTGGCTTCTTCAATCCCACAACCTGCAGTTGATTCTGGAACCCCACAATCTGTAGTTGATTCTGAAACTCAACAGCCTGCAATTTTTTCTTCAATCCCACAACCTACAGTGGATTCTGACATCCAACAACTTGTAATTGATCTTGGAACCCCACAGCCTACAGTTGATTCTGCAACTCAACACCCAGCGGTGGCTTCTTCAATCCCACAACCTGCAGTTGATTCTGGAACTCAACAGCCCGCACTTGTTTCTTTAATCCCACAAACTACAGTGGATTCTGACATCCAACAACTTGTAATTGATCCTGGAACCCCACAGCCTACAGTTGATGCTGGAACTCAACAGTCTGCAGTGGCTTCTTCAACCCAACAACTTGCAGTTGATTCTGGAACTCAACACCCAGCAGTGGCTTCTTCAATCCCACAACCTGCAGTTGATTCTGGAACCCCACAATCTGTAGTTGATTCTGAAACTCAACAGCCTGCAATTTTTTCTTCAATCCCACAACCTACAGTGGATTCTGACATCCAACATCTTGTAATTGATCCTGGAACCCCACAGCCTACAGTTGATGCTGGAACTCAACAACCTGCAGTGGCTTCTTCAACCCCACAACTTGCAGTTGAATCTGGAACCCCACAATCTGTAGTTGATTCTGGAACTCAACAGCCTGCAATTGTTTCTTCAATCCCACTACCTACAGTGGATTCTGATATCCAACAACTTGTAATTGATCCTGGAACCCCACAGCCTACAGTTGATGCTGGAACTCAACAACCTGCAGTGGCTTCTTCAACCCCACAACTTGCAGTTGAATCTGGAACCCCACAATCTGTAGTTGATTCTGGAACTCAACAGCCCACACCTGTTTCTTTAATCCCACAACCTACAGTGGATTTTGACATCCAACAACTTGTAATTGATCTTGGAACCCCACAGCCTACAGTTGATTCTGCAACTCAACAGCCTGCAGTGGCTTCTTCAACCCCACAATCTGCAGTTGATTCTGGAAATCAACAGCCCGCACTTGTTTCTTTAATCCCACAAACTACAGTGGATTCTGACATCCAACAACTTGTAATTGATCCTGGAACCCCACAGCCTACAGTTGATGCTGGAACTCAACAGTCTGCAGTGGCTTCTTCAACCCAACAACTTGCAGTTGATTCTGGAACTCAACACCCAGCAGTGGCTTCTTCAATCCCACAACCTGCAGTTGATTCTGGAACCCCACAATCTGTAGTTGATTCTGAAACTCAACAGCCTGCAATTGTTTCTTCAATCCCACAACCTACAGTGGATTCTGACATCCAACAACTTGTAATCGATCCTGGAACCCCACAGCCTACAGTTGATGCTGGAACTCAACAACCTGCAGTGGCTTCCTCAACCCCACAACTTGCAGTTGAATCTGGAACCCCACAATCTGTAGTTGATTCTGAAACTCAACAGCCTGCAATTGTTTCTTCATTCCCACAACCTACAGTGGATTCTGACATCCAACAACTTGTAATTGATCCTGGAACCCCACAGCCTACAGTTGATTCTGGAACCCCACAATCTGTAGTTAATTCTGGAACTCAACACCCAGCGGTGGCTTTTTCAATCCCACAACCTGCAGTTGATTCTGGAACTCAACAGCCCGCACTTGTTTCTTTAATCCCACAACCTACAGTGGATTCTGACATCCAACAACTTGTAATTGATCCTGGAACCCCACAGCCTACAGTTGATGCTGGAACTCAACAGTCTGCAGTGGCTTCTTCAACCCAACAACTTGCAGTTGATTCTGGAACTCAACACCCAGCAGTGGCTTCTTCAATCCCACAACCTGCAGTTGATTCTGGAACCCCACAATCTGTAGTTGATTCTGAAACTCAACAGCCTGCAATTGTTTCTTCAATCCCACAACCTACAGTGGATTCTGACATCCAACAACTTGTAATCGATCCTGGAACCCCACAGCCTACAGTTGATGCTGGAACTCAACAGCCTGCAGTGGCTTCTTCAACCCAACAACTTGCAGTTGATTCTGGAACCCCACAACTTGTAGTTGATTCTGGAACTCAACAGACTGCAATTGTTTCTTCAATCCCACAACCTACAGTGGATTCTGACATCCAACAACTTGTAATTGATCCTGGAACCCCACAGCCTACAGTTGATGCTGGAACTCAACAACCTGCAGTGGCTTCCTCAACCCCACAACTTGCAGTTGAATCTGGAACCCCACAATCTGTAGTTGATTCTGAAACTCAACAGCCTGCAATTGTTTCTTCATTCCCACAACCTACAGTGGATTCTGACATCCAACAACTTGTAATTGATCCTGGAACCCCACAGCCTACAGTTGATTCTGGAACCCCACAATCTGTAGTTAATTCTGGAACTCAACACCCAGCGGTGGCTTCTTCAATCCCACAACCTGCAGTTGATTCTGGAACTCAACAGCCCGCACTTGTTTCTTTAATCCCACAACCTACAGTGGATTCTGACATCCAACAACTTGTAATCGATCCTGGAACCCCACAGACTACAGTTGATGCTGGAACTCAACAGCCTGCAGTGGCTTCTTCAACCCCACAAATTTCAGTTGTTTCTGAAACTCCACAACTTGTAGTTGATTCTGAAACTCAACAGCCTGCAATTGTTTCTTCAATCCCACAACCTACAGTGGATTCTGACATCCAACATCTTGTAATTGATCCTGGAACCCCACAGCCTACAGTTGATGCTGGAACTCAACAGTCTGCAGTGGCTTCTTCAACCCAACAACTTGCAGTTGATTCTGGAACTCAACACCCAGCAGTGGCTTCTTCAATCCCACAACCTGCAGTTGATTCTGGAACCCCACAATCTGTAGTTGATTCTGAAACTCAACAGCCTGCAATTTTTTCTTCAATCCCACAACCTACAGTGGATTCTGACATCCAACAACTTGTAATTGATCCTGGAACCCCACAGCCTACAGTTGATGCTGGAACTCAACAACCTGCAGTGGCTTCTTCAACCCCACAACTTGCAGGTGATTCTGAAACGCCACAATCTGTTGTTGATTCTGGAACTCAACACCCTGCAATTGTTTCTTTAATCCCACAACCTACAGTGGATTCTGACATCCAACAACTTTTAATTGATCCTGGAACCCCACAGCCTACAGTTGATGCTGGAACTCAACAACCTGCAGTGGCTTCTTCAACCCCACAACTTGTAGTTGAATCTGGAACCCCACAAGCTGTAGTTGATTCTGGAACTCAACAGCCCGCACTTGTTTCTTTAATCCAACAACCTACAGTGGATTCTGACATCCAACAACTTGTAATTGATCCTGGAACCCCACAGCCTACAGTTGATTCTGCAACTCAACAGCCCGCACTTGTTTCTTTAATCCCACAACCTACAGCGGTTTCTGACATCCAACAACTTGTAATTGATCCTGGAACCCCACAGCCTACAGTTGATTCTGGAACCCCACAATCTGTAGTTAATTCTGGAACTCAACACCCAGCGGTGGCTTCTTCAATCCCACAACTTGCAGTTGATTCTGGAACTCAACAGCCCGCACTTGTTTCTTTAATCCCACAACCTACAGTGGATTCTGACATCCAACAACTTGTAATTGATCCTGGAACCCCACAGCCTACAGTTGATGCTGCAACTCAACAACCTGCAGTGGCTTCTTCAACCCCACGAATTTCAGTTGTTTCTGAAACCCCACAACTTGTAGTTGATTCTGGAACTCAACAGCCTGCAATTGTTTCTTTAATCCCACAACCTACAGTGGATTCTGACATCCAACAAGTTGTAAGTGATCCTGGAACCCCACAGCCTACAGTTGATGCTGGAACTCAACAACCTGCAGTGGCTTCTTCAACCCCACAATCTGCAGTTGATTCTGGAACCCCACAATCTGTAGTTGAGTCTGGAACTCAACAGCCTGCAATTGTTTCTTCAATCCCACAACCTACAGTGGAATCTGACATCCAACAACTTTTAATTGATCCTGGAACCCCACAATCCGTAGTTGATTCTGGAACTCAACAGCCTGCAATTGTTTCTTTAATCCCACAACCTACAGTAGATTCTGACATCCAACACCTTTTAATTGATCCTGGAACCCCACAGCCGACAGTTGATTCTGCAACTCAACAGCCTGCAGTAGCTTCTTCAACCCCACAGCCTACAGTTGATTCTGGAACTCAACAGCCGGCAGTGGCTTCTTCAATCCCACAACCTGCAGTTGATTCTGAAACCCCACAATTTATAGTTGATTCTGAAACTCAACAGCCTGCAGTGGCTTCTTCAACCCCACAGCCTACAGTTGATTCTGGAACTCAACAGCCTGCAGTGGCTTCTTCAACCCCACAAATTTCAGTTGTTTCTGAAACCCCACAACTTGTAGTTGGTTTTGGAACTCAACAGCCTGCAATTGTGTCTTTAATCCCACAACCTTCAGTGGATTCTGACATCCAACAACTTGTAATTGATCCTGGATCCCCACAGCCTACAGTTGATGCTGGTACTCAAGAACCTGCAGTCGCTTCTTCAACCCCACAACTTGCAGTTGATTCTGGAACCTCACAATCTGTAGTTGATTCTGGAACTCAACAGCCTGCAATTGTTTCTTCAATCCCACAACCTACAGTGGATTCTGACATCCAACAACTTGTAATTGATCCTGGAACCCCACAGCCAACAGTTGATGCTGGAACTCAACAACCTGCAGTGGCTTCTTCAACCCCACAACTTGTAGTTGAATCTGGAACTCAACACCCAGCGGTGGCTTCTTCAATCCCGCAACCTGCAGTTGATTCTGGAACCCCACAGCCTACAGGTGATTCTGGAACTCAACAGCCTGCAGTGGCTTCTTCAACCCCACAGCCTACACTTGATTCTGGAACCCCACAATCTGTAGTTAATTCTGGAACTCAACACCCAGCGGTGGCTTCTTCAATCCCACAACCTGCAGTTGATTCTGGAACTCAACAGCCCGCACTTGTTTCTTTAATCCCACAACCTACAGTGGATTCTGACATCCAACAACTTGTAATTGATCCTGGAACCCCACAGCCTACAGTTGATGCTGGAACTCAACAACCTGCAGTGGCTTCTTCAACCCCACAAATTTCAGTTGTTTCTGAAACCCCACAACTTGTAGTTGATTCTGGAACTCAACAGCCTGCAATTGTTTCTTTAATCCCACAACCTACAGTGGATTCTGACATCCCACAACTTGTAATTGATCCTGGAACCCCACAGCCTACAGTTGATGCTGGAACTCAACAGCCTGCAGTGGCTTCTTCAACCCAACAACTTGTAGTTGATTCTGGAACTCAACAGACTGCAATTGTTTCTTCAATCCCACAACCTACAGTGGATTCTGACATCCAACAACTTGTAATTGATCCTGGAACCCCACAGCCTACAGTTGATGCTGGAACTCAACAACCTGCAGTGGCTTCCTCAACCCCACAACTTGCAGTTGAATCTGGAACCCCACAATCTGTAGTTGATTCTGAAACTCAACAGCCTGCAATTGTTTCTTCATTCCCACAACCTACAGTGGATTCTGACATCCAACAACTTGTAATTGATCCTGGAACCCCACAGCCTACAGTTGATTCTGGAACCCCACAATCTGTAGTTAATTCTGGAACTCAACACCCAGCGGTGGCTTCTTCAATCCCACAACCTGCAGTTGATTCTGGAACTCAACAGCCCGCACTTGTTTCTTTAATCCCACAACCTACAGTGGATTCTGACATCCAACATCTTGTAATTGATCCTGGAACCCCACAGCCTACAGTTGATGCTGGAACTCAACAACCTGCAGTGGCTTCTTCAACCCCACGAATTTCAGTTGTTTCTGAAACCCCACAACTTGTAGTTGATTCTGGAACTCAACAGCCTGCAATTGTTTCTTTAATCCCACAACCTACAGTGGATTCTGGCATCCAACAAGTTGTAATTGATCCTGGAACCCCACAGACTACAGTTGATGCTGGAACTCAACAACCTGCAGTGGCTTCTTCAACCCCACAACTTGCAGTTGAATCTGGAACCCCACAATCTGTAGTTGATTCTGGAACTCAACAGCCTGCAATTGTTTCTTCAATCCCACTACCTACAGTGGATTCTGATATCCAACAACTTGTAATTGATCCTGGAACCCCACAGCCTACAGTTGATGCTGGAACTCAACAACCTGCAGTGGCTTCTTCAACCCCACAACTTGCAGGTGAATCTGGAACCCCACAATCTGTTGTTGATTCTGGAACTCAACAGCCCACACCTGTTTCTTTAATCCCACAACCTACAGTGGATTTTGACATCCAACAACTTGTAATTGATCTTGGAACCCCACAGCCTACAGTTGAATCTGCAACTCAACAGCCTGCAGTGGCTTCTTCAACCCCACAATCTGCAGTTGATTCTGGAACTCAACAGCCCGCACTTGTTTCTTTAATCCCACAAACTACAGTGGATTCTGACATCCAACAACTTGTAATTGATCCTGGAACCCCACAGCCTACAGTTGATGCTGGAACTCAACAGTCTGCAGTGGCTTCTTCAACCCAACAACTTGCAGTTGATTTTGGAACTCAACACCCAGCAGTGGCTTCTTCAATCCCACAACCTGCAGTTGATTCTGGAACCCCACAATCTGTAGTTGATTCTGAAACTCAACAGCCTGCAATTGTTTCTTCAATCCCACAACCTACAGTGGATTCTGACATCCAACAACTTGTAATCGATCCTGGAACCCCACAGCCTACAGTTGATGCTGGAACTCAACAGCCTGCAGTGGCTTCTTCAACCCAACAACTTGCAGTTGATTCTGGAACCCCACAACTTGTAGTTGATTCTGGAACTCAACAGACTGCAATTGTTTCTTCAATCCCACAACCTACAGTGGATTCTGACATCCAACAACTTGTAATTGATCCTGGAACCCCACAGCCTACAGTTGATGCTGGAACTCAACAACCTGCAGTGGCTTCCTCAACCCCACAACTTGCAGTTGAATCTGGAACCCCACAATCTGTAGTTGATTCTGAAACTCAACAGCCTGCAATTGTTTCTTCATTCCCACAACCTACAGTGGATTCTGACATCCAACAACTTGTAATTGATCCTGGAACCCCACAGCCTACAGTTGATTCTGGAACCCCACAATCTGTAGTTAATTCTGGAACTCAACACCCAGCGGTGGCTTCTTCAATCCCACAACCTGCAGTTGATTCTGGAACTCAACAGCCCGCACTTGTTTCTTTAATCCCACAACCTACAGTGGATTCTGACATCCAACATCTTGTAATTGATCCTGGAACCCCACAGCCTACAGTTGATGCTGGAACTCAACAACCTGCAGTGGCTTCTTCAACCCCACGAATTTCAGTTGTTTCTGAAACCCCACAACTTGTAGTTGATTCTGGAACTCAACAGCCTGCAATTGTTTCTTTAATCCCACAACCTACAGTGGATTCTGGCATCCAACAAGTTGTAATTGATCCTGGAACCCCACAGCCTACAGTTGATGCTGGAACTCAACAGTCTGCAGTGGCTTCTTCAACCCAACAACTTGCAGTTGATTCTGGAACTCAACACCCAGCAGTGGCTTCTTCAATCCCACAACCTGCAGTTGATTCTGGAACCCCACAATCTGTAGTTGATTCTGAAACTCAACAGCCTGCAATTTTTTCTTCAATCCCACAACCTACAGTGGATTCTGACATCCAACAACTTGTAATTGATCTTGGAACCCCACAGCCTACAGTTGATTCTGCAACTCAACACCCAGCGGTGGCTTCTTCAATCCCACAACCTGCAGTTGATTCTGGAACTCAACAGCCCGCACTTGTTTCTTTAATCCCACAACCTACAGTGGATTCTGACATCCAACATCTTGTAATTGATCCTGGAACCCCACAGCCTACAGTTGATGCTGGAACTCAACAACCTGCAGTGGCTTCTTCAACCCCACAACTTTCAGTTGAATCTGGAACCCCAAAATCTGTAGTTGATTCTGAAACTCAACAGCCTGCAATTGTTTCTTCAATCCCACAACCTACAGTGGATTCTGACATCCAACAACTTGTAATTGATCCTGGAACCCCACAGCCTACAGTTGATGCTGGAACTCAACAACCTGCAGTGGCTTCTTCAACCCCACAACTTGCAGGTGATTCTGAAACGCCACAATCTGTTGTTGATTCTGGAACTCAACAGCCTGCAATTGTTTCTTCAATCCCACAACATACAGTGGATTCTGACATCCAACAACTTGTAATTGATCCTGGAAACCCACAGCCTACAGTTGATGCTGGAACTCAACAACCTGCAGTGGCTTCTTCAACCCCACAACTTGTAGTTGAATCTGGAACCCCACAATCTGTTGTTGATTCTGGAACTCAACAGCCTGCAATTGTTTCTTCAATCCCACAACCTACAGTGGATTCTGACATCCAACAACTTGTAATTGATCCTGGAACCCCACAGCCTACAGTTGATGCTGGAACTCAACAACCTGCAGTGGCTTCTTCAACCCCACAACTTGAAGGTGATTCTGAAACGCCACAATCTGTTGTTGATTCTGGAACTCAACAGCCTGCAATTGTTTCTTTAATCCCACAACCTACAGTGGATTCTGACATCCAACAACTTTTAATTGATCCTGGAACCCCACAGCCTACAGTTGATGCTGGAACTCAACAACCTGCAGTGGCTTCTTCAACCCCACAACTTGTAGTTGAATCTGGAACCCCACAATCTGTAGTTGATTCTGGAACTCAACAGCCCGCACTTGTTTCTTTAATCCCACAACCTACAGTGGATTCTGACATCCAACAACTTGTAATTGATCCTGGAACCCCACAGCCTACAGTTGATTCTGCAACTCAACAGCCCGCACTTGTTTCTTTAATCCCACAACCTACAGCGGTTTCTGACATCCAACAACTTGTAATTGATCCTGGAACCCCACAGCCTACAGTTGATTCTGGAACCCCACAATCTGTAGTTAATTCTGGAACTCAACACCCAGCGGTGGCTTCTTCAATCCCACAACTTGCAGTTGATTCTGGAACTCAACAGCCCGCACTTGTTTCTTTAATCCCACAACCTACAGTGGATTCTGACATCCAACAACTTGTAATTGATCCTGGAACCCCACAGCCTACAGTTGATGCTGGAACTCAACAACCTGCAGTGGCTTCTTCAACCCCACGAATTTCAGTTGTTTCTGAAACCCCACAACTTGTAGTTGATTCTGGAACTCAACAGCCTGCAATTGTTTCTTTAATCCCACAACCTACAGTGGATTCTGACATCCAACAAGTTGTAAGTGATCCTGGAACCCCACAGCCTACAGTTGATGCTGGAACTCAACAACCTGCAGTGGCTTCTTCAACCCCACAATCTGCAGTTGATTCTGGAACCCCACAATCTGTAGTTGAGTCTGGAACTCAACAGCCTGCAATTGTTTCTTCAATCCCACAACCTACAGTGGAATCTGACATCCAACAACTTTTAATTGATCCTGGAACCCCACAATCCGTAGTTGATTCTGGAACTCAACAGCCTGCAATTGTTTCTTTAATCCCACAACCTACAGTAGATTCTGACATCCAACACCTTTTAATTGATCCTGGAACCCCACAGCCTACAGTTGATTCTGCAACTCAACAGCCTGCAGTAGCTTCTTCAACCCCACAGCCTACAGTTGATTCTGGAACTCAACAGCCGGCAGTGGCTTCTTCAATCCCACAACCTGCAGTTGATTCTAGAACCCCACAATTTATAGTTGATTCTGAAACTCAACAGCCTGCAGTGGCTTCTTCAACCCCACAGCCTACAGTTGATTCTGGAACTCAACAGCCTGCAGTGGCTTCTTCAACCCCACAAATTTCAGTTGTTTCTGAAACCCCACAACTTGTAGTTGGTTTTGGAACTCAACAGCCTGCAATTGTGTCTTTAATCCCACAACCTTCAGTGGATTCTGACATCCAACAACTTGTAATTGATCCTGGATCCCCACAGCCTACAGTTGATGCTGGAACTCAAGAACCTGCAGTGGCTTCTTCAACCCCACAACTTGTAGTTGAATCTGGAACTCAACACCCAGCGGTGGCTTCTTCAATCCCACAACCTGCAGTTGATTCTGGAACTCAACAGCCCGCACTTGTTTCTTTAATCCCACAACCTACAGTGGATTCTGACATCCAACAACTTGTAATTGATCCTGGAACCCCACAGCCTACAGTTGATTCTGCAACTCAACAGCCTGCAGTGGCTTCTTCAACCCCACAGCCTACAGTTGATTCTGGAACCCCACAATCTGTAGTTAATTCTGGAACTCAACACCCAGCGGTGGCTTCTTCAATCCCACAACCTGCAGTTGATTCTGGAACTCAACAGCCCGCACTTGTTTCTTTAATCCCACAACCTACAGTGGATTCTGACATCCAACATCTTGTAATTGATCCTGGAACCCCACAGCCTACAGTTGATGCTGGAACTCAACAACCTGCAGTGGCTTCTTCAACCCCACGAATTTCAGTTGTTTCTGAAACCCCACAACTTGTAGTTGATTCTGGAACTCAACAGCCTGCAATTGTTTCTTTAATCCCACAACCTACAGTGGATTCTGGCATCCAACAAATTGTAATTGATCCTGGAACCCCACAGACTACAGTTGATGCTGGAACTCAACAGCCTGCAGTGGCTTCTTCAACCCCACAAATTTCAGTTGTTTCTGAAACTCCACAACTTGTAGTTGATTCTGAAACTCAACAGCCTGCAATTGTTTCTTCAATCCCACAACCTACAGTGGATTCTGACATCCAACAACTTGTAATTGATCCTGGAACCCCACAGCCTACAGTTGATGCTGGAACTCAACAACCTGCAGTGGCTTCTTCAACCCCACAACTTGCAGTTGAATCTGGAACCCCACAATCTGTAGTTGATTCTGGAACTCAACAGCCTGCAATTGTTTCTTCAATCCCACTACCTACAGTGGATTCTGATATCCAACAACTTGTAATTGATCCTGGAACTCCACAGCCTACAGTTGATGCTGGAACTCAACAACCTGCAGTGGCTTCTTCAACCCCACAACTTGCAGTTGAATCTGGAACCCCACAATCTGTAGTTGATTCTGGAACTCAACAGCCCACACCTGTTTCTTTAATCCCACAACCTACAGTGGATTTTGACATCCAACAACTTGTAATTGATCTTGGAATCCCACAGCCTACAGTTGATTCTGCAACTCAACAGCCTGCAGTGGCTTCTTCAACCCCACAATCTGCAGTTGATTCTGGAACTCAACAGCCCGCACTTGTTTCTTTAATCCCACAAACTACAGTGGATTCTGACATCCAACAACTTGTAATTGATCCTGGAACCCCACAGCCTACAGTTGATGCTGGAACTCAACAGTCTGCAGTGGCTTCTTCAACCCAACAACTTGCAGTTGATTCTGGAACTCAACACCCAGCAGTGGCTTCTTCAATCCCACAACCTGCAGTTGATTCTGGAACCCCACAATCTGTAGTTGATTCTGAAACTCAACAGCCTGCAATTGTTTCTTCAATCCCACAACCTACAGTGGATTCTGACATCCAACAACTTGTAATCGATCCTGGAACCCCACAGCCTACAGTTGATGCTGGAACTCAACAACCTGCAGTGGCTTCTTCAACCCCACAACTTGAAGGTGATTCTGAAACGCCACAATCTGTTGTTGATTCTGGAACTCAACAGCCTGCAATTGTTTCTTTAATCCCACAACCTACAGTGGATTCTGACATCCAACAACTTTTAATTGATCCTGGAACCCCACAGCCTACAGTTGATGCTGGAACTCAACAACCTGCAGTGGCTTCTTCAACCCCACAACTTGTAGTTGAATCTGGAACCCCACAATCTGTAGTTGATTCTGGAACTCAACAGCCCGCACTTGTTTCTTTAATCCCACAACCTACAGTGGATTCTGACATCCAACAACTTGTAATTGATCCTGGAACCCCACAGCCTACAGTTGATTCTGCAACTCAACAGCCCGCACTTGTTTCTTTAATCCCACAACCTACAGCGGTTTCTGACATCCAACAACTTGTAATTGATCCTGGAACCCCACAGCCTACAGTTGATTCTGGAACCCCACAATCTGTAGTTAATTCTGGAACTCAACACCCAGCGGTGGCTTCTTCAATCCCACAACTTGCAGTTGATTCTGGAACTCAACAGCCCGCACTTGTTTCTTTAATCCCACAACCTACAGTGGATTCTGACATCCAACAACTTGTAATTGATCCTGGAACCCCACAGCCTACAGTTGATGCTGGAACTCAACAACCTGCAGTGGCTTCTTCAACCCCACGAATTTCAGTTGTTTCTGAAACCCCACAACTTGTAGTTGATTCTGGAACTCAACAGCCTGCAATTGTTTCTTTAATCCCACAACCTACAGTGGATTCTGACATCCAACAAGTTGTAAGTGATCCTGGAACCCCACAGCCTACAGTTGATGCTGGAACTCAACAACCTGCAGTGGCTTCTTCAACCCCACAATCTGCAGTTGATTCTGGAACCCCACAATCTGTAGTTGAGTCTGGAACTCAACAGCCTGCAATTGTTTCTTCAATCCCACAACCTACAGTGGAATCTGACATCCAACAACTTTTAATTGATCCTGGAACCCCACAATCCGTAGTTGATTCTGGAACTCAACAGCCTGCAATTGTTTCTTTAATCCCACAACCTACAGTAGATTCTGACATCCAACACCTTTTAATTGATCCTGGAACCCCACAGCCTACAGTTGATTCTGCAACTCAACAGCCTGCAGTAGCTTCTTCAACCCCACAGCCTACAGTTGATTCTGGAACTCAACAGCCGGCAGTGGCTTCTTCAATCCCACAACCTGCAGTTGATTCTAGAACCCCACAATTTATAGTTGATTCTGAAACTCAACAGCCTGCAGTGGCTTCTTCAACCCCACAGCCTACAGTTGATTCTGGAACTCAACAGCCTGCAGTGGCTTCTTCAACCCCACAAATTTCAGTTGTTTCTGAAACCCCACAACTTGTAGTTGGTTTTGGAACTCAACAGCCTGCAATTGTGTCTTTAATCCCACAACCTTCAGTGGATTCTGACATCCAACAACTTGTAATTGATCCTGGATCCCCACAGCCTACAGTTGATGCTGGAACTCAAGAACCTGCAGTGGCTTCTTCAACCCCACAACTTGTAGTTGAATCTGGAACTCAACACCCAGCGGTGGCTTCTTCAATCCCACAACCTGCAGTTGATTCTGGAACTCAACAGCCCGCACTTGTTTCTTTAATCCCACAACCTACAGTGGATTCTGACATCCAACAACTTGTAATTGATCCTGGAACCCCACAGCCTACAGTTGATTCTGCAACTCAACAGCCTGCAGTGGCTTCTTCAACCCCACAGCCTACAGTTGATTCTGGAACCCCACAATCTGTAGTTAATTCTGGAACTCAACACCCAGCGGTGGCTTCTTCAATCCCACAACCTGCAGTTGATTCTGGAACTCAACAGCCCGCACTTGTTTCTTTAATCCCACAACCTACAGTGGATTCTGACATCCAACATCTTGTAATTGATCCTGGAACCCCACAGCCTACAGTTGATGCTGGAACTCAACAACCTGCAGTGGCTTCTTCAACCCCACGAATTTCAGTTGTTTCTGAAACCCCACAACTTGTAGTTGATTCTGGAACTCAACAGCCTGCAATTGTTTCTTTAATCCCACAACCTACAGTGGATTCTGGCATCCAACAAATTGTAATTGATCCTGGAACCCCACAGACTACAGTTGATGCTGGAACTCAACAGCCTGCAGTGGCTTCTTCAACCCCACAAATTTCAGTTGTTTCTGAAACTCCACAACTTGTAGTTGATTCTGAAACTCAACAGCCTGCAATTGTTTCTTCAATCCCACAACCTACAGTGGATTCTGACATCCAACAACTTGTAATTGATCCTGGAACCCCACAGCCTACAGTTGATGCTGGAACTCAACAACCTGCAGTGGCTTCTTCAACCCCACAACTTGCAGTTGAATCTGGAACCCCACAATCTGTAGTTGATTCTGGAACTCAACAGCCTGCAATTGTTTCTTCAATCCCACTACCTACAGTGGATTCTGATATCCAACAACTTGTAATTGATCCTGGAACTCCACAGCCTACAGTTGATGCTGGAACTCAACAACCTGCAGTGGCTTCTTCAACCCCACAACTTGCAGTTGAATCTGGAACCCCACAATCTGTAGTTGATTCTGGAACTCAACAGCCCACACCTGTTTCTTTAATCCCACAACCTACAGTGGATTTTGACATCCAACAACTTGTAATTGATCTTGGAATCCCACAGCCTACAGTTGATTCTGCAACTCAACAGCCTGCAGTGGCTTCTTCAACCCCACAATCTGCAGTTGATTCTGGAACTCAACAGCCCGCACTTGTTTCTTTAATCCCACAAACTACAGTGGATTCTGACATCCAACAACTTGTAATTGATCCTGGAACCCCACAGCCTACAGTTGATGCTGGAACTCAACAGTCTGCAGTGGCTTCTTCAACCCAACAACTTGCAGTTGATTCTGGAACTCAACACCCAGCAGTGGCTTCTTCAATCCCACAACCTGCAGTTGATTCTGGAACCCCACAATCTGTAGTTGATTCTGAAACTCAACAGCCTGCAATTGTTTCTTCAATCCCACAACCTACAGTGGATTCTGACATCCAACAACTTGTAATCGATCCTGGAACCCCACAGCCTACAGTTGATGCTGGAACTCAACAACCTGCAGTGGCTTCTTCAACCCCACAACTTTCAGTTGAATCTGAAACCCCAAAATCTGTAGTTGATTCTGAAACTCAACCGCCTGCAATTGTTTCTTCAATCCCACAACCTACAGGGGATTCTGACATCCAAAAACTTGTAATTGATCCTGGAACCCCACAGCCTACAGTTGATGCTGGAACTCAACAACCTGCAGTGGCTTCTTCAACCCCACAACTTTCAGTTGAATCTGGAACCCCAAAATCTGTAGTTGATTCTGAAACTCAACAGCCTGCAATTGTTTCTTCAATCCCACAACCTACAGTGGATTCTGACATCCAACAACTTGTAATTGATCCTGGAACCCCACAGCCTACAGTTGATGCTGGAACTCAACAACCTGCAGTGGCTTCTCCAACCCCACAACTTTCAGTTGTTTCTGAAACCCCACAATTTGGAGTTGATTCTGGAACTCAACAGCCTGCAATTGTTTCTTTAATCCCACAACCTACAGTGGATTCTGACATCCAACAACTTGTAATTGATCCTGGAACCCCACAGCCTACAGTTGATGCTGGAACTCAACAACCTGCAGTGGCTTCTTCAACCCCACAACTTGCAGGTGATTCTGAAACGCCACAATCTGTTGTTGATTCTGGAACTCAACAGCCTGCAATTGTTTCTTCAATCCCACTACCTACAGTGGATTCTGACATCCAACAACTTGTAATTGATCCTGGAACCCCACAGCTTACAGTTGATGCTGGAACTCAACAACCTGCAGTGGCTTCTTCAACCCCACAACTTGTAGTTGATTCTGGAACTCAACAGCCTGCAATTGTTTCTTTAATCCCACAACCTACAGTGGATTCTGACATCCAACAACTTGTAATTGATCCTGGAACCCCACAGCCTACAGTTGATGCTGGAACTCAACAACCTGCAGTGGCTTCTTCAACCCCACAACTTTCAGTTGAATCTGGAACCCCAAAATCTGTAGTTGATTCTGAAACTCAACAGCCTGCAATTGTTTCTTCAATCCCACAACCTACAGTGGATTCTGACATCCAAAAACTTGTAATTGATCCTGGAACCCCACAGCCTACAGTTGATTCTGGAACCCCACAATCTGTAGTTAATTCTGGAACTCAACACCCAGCGGTGGCTTCTTCAATCCCACAACTTGCAGTTGATTCTGGAACTCAACAGCCCGCACTTGTTTCTTTAATCCCACAACCTACAGTGGATTCTGACATCCAACAACTTGTAATTGATCCTGGAACCCCACAGCCTACAGTTGATGCTGGAACTCAACAACCTGCAGTGGCTTCTTCAACCCCACAACTTGAAGGTGATTCTGAAACGCCACAATCTGTTGTTGATTCTGGAACTCAACAGCCTGCAATTGTTTCTTTAATCCCACAACCTACAGTGGATTCTGACATCCAACAACTTGTAATTGATCCTGGAACCCCACAGCCTACAGTTGATGCTGGAACTCAACAGCCTGCAGTGGCTTCTTCAACCCAACAACTTGCAGTTGATTCTGGAACCCCACAACTTGTAGTTGATTCTGGAACTCAACAGACTGCAATTGTTTCTTCAATCCCACAACCTACAGTGGATTCTGACATCCAACAACTTGTAATTGATCCTGGAACCCCACAGCCTACAGTTGATTCTGGAACCCCACAATCTGTAGTTAATTCTGGAACTCAACACCCAGCGGTGGCTTCTTCAATCCCACAACCTGCAGTTGATTCTGGAACTCAACAGCCCGCACTTGTTTCTTTAATCCCACAACCTATAGTGGATTCTGACATCCAACAACTTGTAATTGATCCTGGAACCCCACAGCCTACAGTTGATGCTGGAACTCAACAGCCTGCAGTGGCTTCTTCAACCCCACAAATTTCAGTTGTTTCTGAAACTCCACAACTTGTAGTTGATTCTGAAACTCAACAGCCTGCAATTGTTTATTCAATCCCACAACCTACAGTGGATTCTGACATCCAACAACTTGTAATTGATCCTGGAACCCCACAGCCTACAGTTGATGCTGGAACTCAACAACCTGCAGTGGCTTCTTCAACCCCACAACTTGTAGTTGAATCTGGAACCCCACAATCTGTAGTTGATTCTGGAACTCAACAGCCCGCACTTGTTTCTTTAATCCCACAACCTACAGTGGATTCTGATATCCAACAACTTGTAATTGATCCTGGAACCCCACAGACTACAGTCGATTCTGCATCTCAACAGCCTGCCGTGGCTTCTTCAACCCCACAGCCTACAGTTGATTCTGGAACTCAACAGCCTTCAGTGGCTTCTTCAACCCCACAACTTGCAGTTGATTCTGGAACCCCACAATCTGTAGTTAATTCTGGAACTCAACACCCAGCGGTGGCTTCTTCAATCCCACAACCTGCAGTTGATTCTGGAACTCAACAGCCCGCACTTGTTTCTTTAATCCCACAACCTACAGTGGATTCTGACATCCAACAACTTGTAATTGATCCTGGAACCCCACAGCCTACAGTTGATGCTGGAACTCAACAGCCTGCAGTGGCTTCTTCAACCCCACAAATTTCAGTTGTTTCTGAAACTCCACAACTTGTAGTTGATTCTGAAACTCAACAGCCTGCAATTGTTTATTCAATCCCACAACCTACAGTGGATTCTGACATCCAACAACTTGTAATTGATCCTGGAACCCCACAGCCTACAGTTGATGCTGGAACTCAACAACCTGCAGTGGCTTCTTCAACCCCACAACTTGTAGTTGAATCTGGAACCCCACAATCTGTAGTTGATTCTGGAACTCAACAGCCCGCACTTGTTTCTTTAATCCCACAACCTACAGTGGATTCTGATATCCAACAACTTGTAATTGATCCTGGAACCCCACAGACTACAGTCGATTCTGCATCTCAACAGCCTGCCGTGGCTTCTTCAACCCCACAGCCTACAGTTGATTCTGGAACTCAACAGCCTTCAGTGGCTTCTTCAACCCCACAACTTGCAGTTGATTCTGGAACCCCACAATCTGTAGTTAATTCTGGAACTCAACACCCAGCGGTGGCTTCTTCAATCCCACAACCTGCAGTTGATTCTGGAACCCCACAGCCTACAGTTGATGCTGGAACTCAACAACCTGCAGTGGCTTCTTCAACCCCACAACTTGTAGTTGAATCTGGAACCCCACAATCTGTAGTTGATTCTGGAAATCAACAGCCCGCACTTGTTTCTTTAATCCCACAACCTACAGTGGATTCTGACATCCAACAACTTGTAATTGATCCTGGAACCCCACAGCCTACAGTTGATGCTGGAACTCAACAACCTGCAGTGGCTTCTTCAATCCCACAATCTGCAGTTGATTCTGGAACTCAACAGCCCGCACTTGTTTCTTTAATCCCACAACCTACAGTGGATTCTGACATCCAACAACTTTTAATTGATCCTGGAACCCCACAGCCTACAGTTGATGCTGGAACCCCACAATCTGTAGTTAATTCTGGAACTCAACACCCAGCGGTGGCTTCTTCAATCCCACAACCTGCAGTTGATTCTGGAACTCAACAGCCCGCACTTGTTTCTTTAATCCCACAACCTACAGTGGATTCTGACATCCAACAACTTTTAATTGATCCTGGAACCCCACAGCCTACAGTTGATTCTGCAACTCAACAGCCTGCAGTGGCTTCTTCAACCCCACAATCTGCAGTTGATTCTGGAACTCAACAGCCCGCACTTGTTTCTTTAATCCCACAACCTACAGCGGATTCTGACATCCAACAACTTGTAATTGATCCTGGAACCCCACAGCCTACAATTGATGCTGGAACTCAACAACCTGCAGTGGCTTCTTCAACCCCACGAATTTCAGTTGTTTCTGAAACCCCACAACTTGTAGTTGATTCTGGAACTCAACAGCCTGCAATTGTTTCTTCAATCCCACAACCTACAGTGGATTCTGACATCCAACAACTTGTAATTGATCCTGGAACCCCACAGCTTACAGTTGATGCTGGAACTCAACAACCTGCAGTGGCTTCTTCAACCCCACAACTTGCACTTGTTTCTGAAACCTCACAACTTGTAGTTGATTCTGGAACTCAACAGCCTGCAATTGTTTCTTCAATCCCACAACCTACAGTGGATTCTGACATCCAACAACTTGTAATTGATCCTGGAACCCCACAGCTTACAGTTGATGCTGGAACTCAACAACCTGCAGTGGCTTCTTCAACCCCACAACTTGCAGTTGAATCTGGAACCCCACAATCTGTACTTGATTCTGGAACTCAACAGCCCGCAATTGTTTCTTTAATCCCACAACCTACAGCGGATTCTGACATCCAACAACTTGTAATTAATCCTGGAACCCCACAGCCTACAGTTGATTCTGCAACTCAACAGCCTGCAGTGGCTTCTTCAACCGCACAGCCTACAGTTGATTCTGGAACTCAACAGTCTGCAGTGGCTTCTTCAACCCCACAGCCTACAGTTGATGCTGGAACTCAACAACCTGCAGTGGCTTCTTCAACCCCACAACTTGCACTTGTTTCTGAAACCTCACAACTTGTAGTTGATTCTGGAACTCAACAGCCTGCAATTGTTTCTTCAATCCCACAACCTACAGTGGATTCTGACATCCAACAACTTGTAATTGATCCTGGAACCCCACAGCCTACAGTTGATGCTGGAACTCAACAGCCTGCAGTGGCTTCTTCAACCCCACAAATTTCAGTTGTTTCTGAAACTCCACAACTTGTAGTTGATTCTGAAACTCAACAGCCTGCAATTGTTTATTCAATCCCACAACCTACAGTGGATTCTGACATCCAACAACTTGTAATTGATCCTGGAACCCCACAGCCTACAGTTGATGCTGGAACTCAACAACCTGCAGTGGCTTCTTCAACCCCACAACTTGTAGTTGAATCTGGAACCCCACAATCTGTAGTTGATTCTGGAACTCAACAGCCCGCACTTGTTTCTTTAATCCCACAACCTACAGTGGATTCTGATATCCAACAACTTGTAATTGATCCTGGAACCCCACAGACTACAGTCGATTCTGCATCTCAACAGCCTGCCGTGGCTTCTTCAACCCCACAGCCTACAGTTGATTCTGGAACTCAACAGCCTTCAGTGGCTTCTTCAACCCCACAACTTGCAGTTGATTCTGGAACCCCACAATCTGTAGTTAATTCTGGAACTCAACACCCAGCGGTGGCTTCTTCAATCCCACAACCTGCAGTTGATTCTGGAACCCCACAGCCTACAGTTGATGCTGGAACTCAACAACCTGCAGTGGCTTCTTCAACCCCACAACTTGTAGTTGAATCTGGAACCCCACAATCTGTAGTTGATTCTGGAAATCAACAGCCCGCACTTGTTTCTTTAATCCCACAACCTACAGTGGATTCTGACATCCAACAACTTGTAATTGATCCTGGAACCCCACAGCCTACAGTTGATGCTGGAACTCAACAACCTGCAGTGGCTTCTTCAATCCCACAATCTGCAGTTGATTCTGGAACTCAACAGCCCGCACTTGTTTCTTTAATCCCACAACCTACAGTGGATTCTGACATCCAACAACTTTTAATTGATCCTGGAACCCCACAGCCTACAGTTGATGCTGGAACCCCACAATCTGTAGTTAATTCTGGAACTCAACACCCAGCGGTGGCTTCTTCAATCCCACAACCTGCAGTTGATTCTGGAACTCAACAGCCCGCACTTGTTTCTTTAATCCCACAACCTACAGTGGATTCTGACATCCAACAACTTTTAATTGATCCTGGAACCCCACAGCCTACAGTTGATTCTGCAACTCAACAGCCTGCAGTGGCTTCTTCAACCCCACAATCTGCAGTTGATTCTGGAACTCAACAGCCCGCACTTGTTTCTTTAATCCCACAACCTACAGCGGATTCTGACATCCAACAACTTGTAATTGATCCTGGAACCCCACAGCCTACAATTGATGCTGGAACTCAACAACCTGCAGTGGCTTCTTCAACCCCACGAATTTCAGTTGTTTCTGAAACCCCACAACTTGTAGTTGATTCTGGAACTCAACAGCCTGCAATTGTTTCTTCAATCCCACAACCTACAGTGGATTCTGACATCCAACAACTTGTAATTGATCCTGGAACCCCACAGCTTACAGTTGATGCTGGAACTCAACAACCTGCAGTGGCTTCTTCAACCCCACAACTTGCACTTGTTTCTGAAACCTCACAACTTGTAGTTGATTCTGGAACTCAACAGCCTGCAATTGTTTCTTCAATCCCACAACCTACAGTGGATTCTGACATCCAACAACTTGTAATTGATCCTGGAACCCCACAGCTTACAGTTGATGCTGGAACTCAACAACCTGCAGTGGCTTCTTCAACCCCACAACTTGCAGTTGAATCTGGAACCCCACAATCTGTACTTGATTCTGGAACTCAACAGCCCGCAATTGTTTCTTTAATCCCACAACCTACAGCGGATTCTGACATCCAACAACTTGTAATTAATCCTGGAACCCCACAGCCTACAGTTGATTCTGCAACTCAACAGCCTGCAGTGGCTTCTTCAACCGCACAGCCTACAGTTGATTCTGGAACTCAACAGTCTGCAGTGGCTTCTTCAACCCCACAGCCTACAGTTGATTCTGGAACTCAACAGCCTGCAGTGGCTTCTTCAACTTCACAAATTTCAGTTGTTTTTGAAACCCCACAACTTGTAGTTGATTCTGGAACTCAACAGCCTGCAATTATTTCTTCAATCCCACAACCTACAGTGTATTCTGACATCCAACAACTTGTAATTGATCCTGGAACCCCACAGCCTACAGTTGATTCTGGAACTCAACAACCTACAGTTGTTTCTTCATCACCCCAACCTGCGGTTGATTCTGGAACTCCACAATCTGTAGTTGATTCTCTAACTCAACAGCCTGCAGCTGTCTCTTCATTCTCACAATCCATAGTGTATTCTTTAACCCCACAACTTGTAGTTGGTTCTGGAAACCCACAATTTGCAGTTGATTCTGGAACCCCACAATCTGTAGTTAATTCTGGAACTCAACACCCAGCAGTGGCTTCTTCAATCCCACAACCTGCAGTTGATTCTGGAACCCCACAATATATAGTTGTTTCTGGAACTCAACAGCCTGCAATTGTTTCTTCAATCCCACAACCTACAGTGCATTCTGACATCCAACAACTTGTGATTGATCCTGGAACCCCACAGCCTACAGTTGATTCTGGAACTCAACAGCCTGCAGTGGCTTCTTCAACCCCACAACTTGCAGTTGATTCTGGAACCCCACAATCTGTAGTTAATTCTGGAACTCAACACCCAGCAGTGGCTTCTTCAATCCCACAACCTGCAGTTGATTCTGGAACCCCACAATATATAGTTGTTTCTGGAACTCAACAGCCTGCAATTGTTTCTTCAATCCCACAACCTACAGTGCATTCTGACATCCAACAACTTGTGATTGATCCTGGAACCCCACAGCCTACAGTTCATTCTGGAACTCAACAGCCTGCAGTGGCTTCTTCAACCCCACAACTTGCAGTTGATTCTGGAACCCCACAATCTGTAGTTAATTCTGGAACTCAACACCCAGCAGTGGCTTCTTCAATCCCACAACCTGCAGTTGATTCTGGAACCCCACAATATATAGTTGTTTCTGGAACTCAACAGCCTGCAATTGTTTCTTCAATCCCACAACCTACAGTGCATTCTGACATCCAACAACTTGTGATTGATCCTGGAACCCCACAGCCTACAGTTCATTCTGGAACTCAACAGCCTGCAGTGGCTTCTTCAACCCCACAACTTGCAGTTGATTCTGGAACCCCACAATCTGTAGTTAATTCTGGAACTCAACACCCAGCAGTGGCTTCTTCAATCCCACAACCTGCAGTTGATTCTGGAACCCCACAATATATAGTTGTTTCTGGAACTCAACAGCCTGCAATTGTTTCTTCAATCCCACAACCTACAGTGGATTCTGACATCCAACAACTTGTGATTGATCCTGGAACCCCACAGCCTACAGTTGATTCTGGAACTCAACAGCCTGCAGTGGCTTCTTTAACCCCACAATCTGCAGTTGATTCTGGAACCCCACAACTTGTAGTTGATTCTGGAACTCAACAGCCTACAATTGTTTCTTTAATCCCACAACCTACAGTGGATTCTGACATCCAACAACTTGTAATTGATCCTGGAACCCCACAGCCTACAGTTGATGCTGGAACTCAACAACCTGCAGTGGCTTCCTCAACCCCACAACTTGCAGTTGAATCTGGAACCCCACAGCCTACAGTTGATTCTGGAACTCAACAGCCTGCAGTGGCTTCTTCAACCCCACAAATTTCAGTTGTTTCTGAAACCCCACAATCTGTAGTTGATTCTGGAACTCAACAGCCTGCAATTGTTTCTTCAATCCCACAACCTACAGTGGATTCTGACATCCAACAACTTGTAATTGATCCTGCAACCCCACAGCCTACAGTTGATGCTGGAACTCAACAACCTGCAGTGGCTTCTTCAACCCCACAATCTGCAGTTGATTCTGGAACCCCACAATCTGTAGTTGATTCTGGAACTCAACAGCCTGCAATTGTTTCTTTAATCCCACAACCTACAGTGGATTCTGACATCCAACAACTTTTAATTGATCCTGGAACCCCACAGCCTACAGTTGATTCTGCAACTCAACAGCCTGCAGTAGCTTCTTCAACCCAACAACTTGCAGTTGATTCTGGAATCCCACAACTTGTAGTTGATTCTGGAACTCAACAGCCTGCAATTGTTTCTTCAATCCCACAACCTACAGTGGATTCTGACATCCAACAACTTGTAATTGATCCTGGAACCCCACAGCCTACAGTCGATTCTGCAACTCAACAGCCTGCAGTGGCTTCTTCAACCCCACAGCCTACAGTTGATTCTGGAACCCCACAATCTGTAGTTAATTCTGGAACTCAACACCCAGCGGTGGCTTCTTCAATCCCACAACCTGCAGTTGATTCTGGAACTCAACAGCCCGCACTTGTTTCTTTAATCCCAAAACCTACAGTGGATTCTGACATCCAACAACTTGTGTTTGATCCTGGAACCCCACAGCCCACAGTCGATGCTGTAACTCAACAGACTGCAGTGGCTTCTTCAACCCCACAATCTGCAGTTGATTCTGGGACCCCGCAATCTGTAGTTGATTCTGAAACTCAACAGCCTGCAATTGTTTATTCAATCCCACAACCTACAGTGGATTCTGACATCCAACAACTTGTAATTGATCCTGGAACCCCACAGCCTACAGTTGATGCTGGAACTCAACAACCTGCAGTGGCTTCTTCAACCCCACAACTTGTAGTTGAATCTGGAACCCCACAATCTGTTGTTGATTCTGGAACTCAACAGCCTGCAATTGTTTCTTCAATCCCACAACCTACAGTGGATTCTGACATCCAACAACTTGTAATTGATCCTGGAACCCCACAGCCTACAATTGATGCTGGAACTCAACAACCTGCAGTGGCTTCTCCAACCCCACAACTTTCAGTTGTTTCTGAAACCCCACAATTTGGAGTTGATTCTGGAACTCAACAGCCTGCAATTGTTTCTTTAATCCCACAACCTACAGTGGATTCTGACATCCAACAACTTGTAATTGATCCTGGAACCCCACAGCCTACAGTTGATGCTGGAACTCAACAACCTGCAGTGGCTTCTTCAACCCCACAACTTGCAGGTGATTCTGAAACGCCACAATCTGTTGTTGATTCTGGAACTCAACAGCCTGCAATTGTTTCTTCAATCCCACTACCTACAGTGGATTCTGACATCCAACAACTTGTAATTGATCCTGGAACCCCACAGCTTACAGTTGATGCTGGAACTCAACAACCTGCAGTGGCTTCTTCAACCCCACAACTTGTAGTTGATTCTGGAACTCAACAGCCTGCAATTGTTTCTTTAATCCCACAACCTACAGTGGATTCTGACATCCAACAACTTGTAATTGATCCTGGAACCCCACAGCCTACAGTTGACGCTGGAACTCAACAACCTGCAGTGGCTTCTTCAACCCCACAACTTGCAGGTGATTCTGAAACGCCACAATCTGTTGTTGATTCTGGAACTCAACAGCCTGCAATTGTTTCTTCAATCCCACTACCTACAGTGGATTCTGACATCCAACAACTTGTAATTGATCCTGGAACCCCACAGCCTACAGTTGATGCTGGAACTCAACAACCTGCAGTGGCTTCTTCAACCCCACAACTTTCAGTTGAATCTGGAACCCCAAAATCTGTAGTTGATTCTGAAACTCAACAGCCTGCAATTGTTTCTTCAATCCCACAACCTACAGTGGATTCTGACATCCAAAAACTTGTAATTGATCCTGGAACCCCACAGCCTACAGTTGATGCTGGAACTCAACAACCTGCAGTGGCTTCTTCAACCCCACAACTTGAAGGTGATTCTGAAACGCCACAATCTGTTGTTGATTCTGGAACTCAACAGCCTGCAATTGTTTCTTTAATCCCACAACCTACAGTGGATTCTGACATCCAACAACTTGTAATTGATCCTGGAACCCCACAGCCTACAGTTGATGCTGGAACTCAACAGCCTGCAGTGGCTTCTTCAACCCAACAACTTGCAGTTGATTCTGGAACCCCACAACTTGTAGTTGATTCTGGAACTCAACAGACTGCAATTGTTTCTTCAATCCCACAACCTACAGTGGATTCTGACATCCAACAACTTGTAATTGATCCTGGAACCCCACAGCCTACAGTTGATTCTGGAACCCCACAATCTGTAGTTAATTCTGGAACTCAACACCCAGCGGTGGCTTCTTCAATCCCACAACCTGCAGTTGATTCTGGAACTCAACAGCCCGCACTTGTTTCTTTAATCCCACAACCTATAGTGGATTCTGACATCCAACAACTTGTAATTGATCCTGGAACCCCACAGCCTACAGTTGATGCTGGAACTCAACAGCCTGCAGTGGCTTCTTCAACCCCACAAATTTCAGTTGTTTCTGAAACTCCACAACTTGTAGTTGATTCTGAAACTCAACAGCCTGCAATTGTTTATTCAATCCCACAACCTACAGTGGATTCTGACATCCAACAACTTGTAATTGATCCTGGAACCCCACAGCCTACAGTTGATGCTGGAACTCAACAACCTGCAGTGGCTTCTTCAACCCCACAACTTGTAGTTGAATCTGGAACCCCACAATCTGTAGTTGATTCTGGAACTCAACAGCCCGCACTTGTTTCTTTAATCCCACAACCTACAGTGGATTCTGATATCCAACAACTTGTAATTGATCCTGGAACCCCACAGACTACAGTCGATTCTGCATCTCAACAGCCTGCCGTGGCTTCTTCAACCCCACAGCCTACAGTTGATTCTGGAACTCAACAGCCTTCAGTGGCTTCTTCAACCCCACAACTTGCAGTTGATTCTGGAACCCCACAATCTGTAGTTAATTCTGGAACTCAACACCCAGCGGTGGCTTCTTCAATCCCACAACCTGCAGTTGATTCTGGAACTCAACAGCCCGCACTTGTTTCTTTAATCCCACAACCTACAGTGGATTCTGACATCCAACAACTTGTAATTGATCCTGGAACCCCACAGCCTACAGTTGATGCTGGAACTCAACAGCCTGCAGTGGCTTCTTCAACCCCACAAATTTCAGTTGTTTCTGAAACTCCACAACTTGTAGTTGATTCTGAAACTCAACAGCCTGCAATTGTTTATTCAATCCCACAACCTACAGTGGATTCTGACATCCAACAACTTGTAATTGATCCTGGAACCCCACAGCCTACAGTTGATGCTGGAACTCAACAACCTGCAGTGGCTTCTTCAACCCCACAACTTGTAGTTGAATCTGGAACCCCACAATCTGTAGTTGATTCTGGAACTCAACAGCCCGCACTTGTTTCTTTAATCCCACAACCTACAGTGGATTCTGATATCCAACAACTTGTAATTGATCCTGGAACCCCACAGACTACAGTCGATTCTGCATCTCAACAGCCTGCCGTGGCTTCTTCAACCCCACAGCCTACAGTTGATTCTGGAACTCAACAGCCTTCAGTGGCTTCTTCAACCCCACAACTTGCAGTTGATTCTGGAACCCCACAATCTGTAGTTAATTCTGGAACTCAACACCCAGCGGTGGCTTCTTCAATCCCACAACCTGCAGTTGATTCTGGAACCCCACAGCCTACAGTTGATGCTGGAACTCAACAACCTGCAGTGGCTTCTTCAACCCCACAACTTGTAGTTGAATCTGGAACCCCACAATCTGTAGTTGATTCTGGAAATCAACAGCCCGCACTTGTTTCTTTAATCCCACAACCTACAGTGGATTCTGACATCCAACAACTTGTAATTGATCCTGGAACCCCACAGCCTACAGTTGATGCTGGAACTCAACAACCTGCAGTGGCTTCTTCAATCCCACAATCTGCAGTTGATTCTGGAACTCAACAGCCCGCACTTGTTTCTTTAATCCCACAACCTACAGTGGATTCTGACATCCAACAACTTTTAATTGATCCTGGAACCCCACAGCCTACAGTTGATGCTGGAACCCCACAATCTGTAGTTAATTCTGGAACTCAACACCCAGCGGTGGCTTCTTCAATCCCACAACCTGCAGTTGATTCTGGAACTCAACAGCCCGCACTTGTTTCTTTAATCCCACAACCTACAGTGGATTCTGACATCCAACAACTTTTAATTGATCCTGGAACCCCACAGCCTACAGTTGATTCTGCAACTCAACAGCCTGCAGTGGCTTCTTCAACCCCACAATCTGCAGTTGATTCTGGAACTCAACAGCCCGCACTTGTTTCTTTAATCCCACAACCTACAGCGGATTCTGACATCCAACAACTTGTAATTGATCCTGGAACCCCACAGCCTACAATTGATGCTGGAACTCAACAACCTGCAGTGGCTTCTTCAACCCCACGAATTTCAGTTGTTTCTGAAACCCCACAACTTGTAGTTGATTCTGGAACTCAACAGCCTGCAATTGTTTCTTCAATCCCACAACCTACAGTGGATTCTGACATCCAACAACTTGTAATTGATCCTGGAACCCCACAGCTTACAGTTGATGCTGGAACTCAACAACCTGCAGTGGCTTCTTCAACCCCACAACTTGCACTTGTTTCTGAAACCTCACAACTTGTAGTTGATTCTGGAACTCAACAGCCTGCAATTGTTTCTTCAATCCCACAACCTACAGTGGATTCTGACATCCAACAACTTGTAATTGATCCTGGAACCCCACAGCTTACAGTTGATGCTGGAACTCAACAACCTGCAGTGGCTTCTTCAACCCCACAACTTGCAGTTGAATCTGGAACCCCACAATCTGTACTTGATTCTGGAACTCAACAGCCCGCAATTGTTTCTTTAATCCCACAACCTACAGCGGATTCTGACATCCAACAACTTGTAATTAATCCTGGAACCCCACAGCCTACAGTTGATTCTGCAACTCAACAGCCTGCAGTGGCTTCTTCAACCGCACAGCCTACAGTTGATTCTGGAACTCAACAGTCTGCAGTGGCTTCTTCAACCCCACAGCCTACAGTTGATTCTGGAACTCAACAGCCTGCAGTGGCTTCTTCAACTTCACAAATTTCAGTTGTTTTTGAAACCCCACAACTTGTAGTTGATTCTGGAACTCAACAGCCTGCAATTATTTCTTCAATCCCACAACCTACAGTGTATTCTGACATCCAACAACTTGTAATTGATCCTGGAACCCCACAGCCTTCAGTTGATTCTGGAACTCAACAACCTACAGTTGTTTCTTCATCACCCCAACCTGCGGTTGATTCTGGAACTCCACAATCTGTAGTTGATTCTCTAACTCAACAGCCTGCAGCTGTCTCTTCATTCTCACAATCCATAGTGTATTCTTTAACCCCACAACTTGTAGTTGGTTCTGGAAACCCACAATTTGCAGTTGATTCTGGAACCCCACAATCTGTAGTTAATTCTGGAACTCAACACCCAGCAGTGGCTTCTTCAATCCCACGACCTGCAGTTGATTCTGGAACCCCACAATATATAGTTGTTTCTGGAACTCAACAGCCTGCAATTGTTTCTTCAATCCCACAACCTACAGTGCATTCTGACATCCAACAACTTGTGATTGATCCTGGAACCCCACAGCCTACAGTTGATTCTGGAACTCAACAGCCTGCAGTGGCTTCTTCAACCCCACAACTTGCAGTTGATTCTGGAACCCCACAATCTGTAGTTAATTCTGGAACTCAACACCCAGCAGTGGCTTCTTCAATCCCACAACCTGCAGTTGATTCTGGAACCCCACAATATATAGTTGTTTCTGGAACTCAACAGCCTGCAATTGTTTCTTCAATCCCACAACCTACAGTGCATTCTGACATCCAACAACTTGTGATTGATCCTGGAACCCCACAGCCTACAGTTCATTCTGGAACTCAACAGCCTGCAGTGGCTTCTTCAACCCCACAACTTGCAGTTGATTCTGGAACCCCACAATCTGTAGTTAATTCTGGAACTCAACACCCAGCAGTGGCTTCTTCAATCCCACAACCTGCAGTTGATTCTGGAACCCCACAATATATAGTTGTTTCTGGAACTCAACAGCCTGCAATTGTTTCTTCAATCCCACAACCTACAGTGCATTCTGACATCCAACAACTTGTGATTGATCCTGGAACCCCACAGCCTACAGTTCATTCTGGAACTCAACAGCCTGCAGTGGCTTCTTCAACCCCACAACTTGCAGTTGATTCTGGAACCCCACAATCTGTAGTTAATTCTGGAACTCAACACCCAGCAGTGGCTTCTTCAATCCCACAACCTGCAGTTGATTCTGGAACCCCACAATATATAGTTGTTTCTGGAACTCAACAGCCTGCAATTGTTTCTTCAATCCCACAACCTACAGTGGATTCTGACATCCAACAACTTGTGATTGATCCTGGAACCCCACAGCCTACAGTTGATGCTGGAACTCAACAACCTGCAGTGGCTTCCTCAACCCCACAACTTGCAGTTGAATCTGGAACCCCACAGCCTACAGTTGATTCTGGAACTCAACAGCCTGCAGTGGCTTCTTCAACCCCACAAATTTCAGTTGTTTCTGAAACCCCACAATCTGTAGTTGATTCTGGAACTCAACAGCCTGCAATTGTTTCTTCAATCCCACAACCTACAGTGGATTCTGACATCCAACAACTTGTAATTGATCCTGCAACCCCACAGCCTACAGTTGATGCTGGAACTCAACAACCTGCAGTGGCTTCTTCAACCCCACAATCTGCAGTTGATTCTGGAACCCCACAATCTGTAGTTGATTCTGGAACTCAACAGCCTGCAATTGTTTCTTTAATCCCACAACCTACAGTGGATTCTGACATCCAACAACTTTTAATTGATCCTGGAACCCCACAGCCTACAGTTGATTCTGCAACTCAACAGCCTGCAGTAGCTTCTTCAACCCAACAACTTGCAGTTGATTCTGGAATCCCACAACTTGTAGTTGATTCTGGAACTCAACAGCCTGCAATTGTTTCTTCAATCCCACAACCTACAGTGGATTCTGACATCCAACAACTTGTAATTGATCCTGGAACCCCACAGCCTACAGTCGATTCTGCAACTCAACAGCCTGCAGTGGCTTCTTCAACCCCACAGCCTACAGTTGATTCTGGAACCCCACAATCTGTAGTTAATTCTGGAACTCAACACCCAGCGGTGGCTTCTTCAATCCCACAACCTGCAGTTGATTCTGGAACTCAACAGCCCGCACTTGTTTCTTTAATCCCAAAACCTACAGTGGATTCTGACATCCAACAACTTGTGTTTGATCCTGGAACCCCACAGCCCACAGTCGATGCTGTAACTCAACAGACTGCAGTGGCTTCTTCAACCCCACAATCTGCAGTTGATTCTGGGACCCCGCAATCTGTAGTTGATTCTGAAACTCAACAGCCTGCAATTGTTTATTCAATCCCACAACCTACAGTGGATTCTGACATCCAACAACTTGTAATTGATCCTGCAACCCCACAGCCTACAGTTGATTCTGCAACTCAACAGCCTGCAGTAGCTTCTTCAACCCCACAATCTGCAGTTAATTCTGGAACCCCACAATTTGTAGTTGATTCTGGAACTCAACAGCCTGCAATTGTTTCTTCAATCCCACAACCTACAGTGGATTCTGACATCCAACAACTTGTAATTGATCCTGGAACCCCACAGCCTACAGTTGATGCTGAAACTCAACAACCTGCAGTGGCTTCTTCAACCCCACAACTTGCAGGTGATTCTGAAACGCCACAATCTGTTGTTGATTCTGGAACTCAACAGCCTGCAATTGTTTCTTCAATCCCACAACCTACAGTGGATTCTGACATCCAACAACTTGTAATTGATCCTGGAACCCCACAGCCTACAGTTCATGCTGGAACTCAACAACCTGCAGTGGCTTCTTCAACCCCACAACTTGTAGTTGAATCTGGAACCCCACAATCTGTAGTTGATTCTGGAACTCAACAGCCCGCACTTGTTTCTTTAATCCCACAACCTACAGTGGATTCTGACATCCAACAACTTGTAATTGATCCTGGAACCCCACAGCCTTCAGTTGATTCTGCAACTCAACAGCCTGCAGTGGCTTCTTCAACCCCACAATCTGCAGTTGATTCTGGAACTCAACAGCCCGCACTTGTTTCTTTAATCCCACAACCTACAGCGGATTCTGACATCCAACAACTTGTAATTGATCCTGGAACCCCACAGCCTACAGTCGATTCTGCAACTCAACAGCCTGCAGTGGCTTCTTCAACCCCACAGCCTACAGTTGATTCTGGAACCCCACAATCTGTAGTTAATTCTGGAACTCAACACCCAGCGGTGGCTTCTTCAATCCCACAACCTGCAGTTGATTCTGGAACTCAACAGCCCGCACTTGTTTCTTTAATCCCACAACCTACAGTGGATTCTGACATCCAACAACTTGTAATTGATCCTGGAACCCCACAGCCTACAGTTGATGCTGGAACTCAACAACCTGCAGTGGCTTCCTCAACCCCACAACTTGCAGTTGAATCTGGAACCCCACAATCTGTAGTTGATTCTGAAACTCAACAGCCTGCAATTGTTTCTTCAATCCCACAACCTACAGTGGATTCTGACATCCAACAACTTGTAATTGATCCTGGAACCCCACAGCCTACAGTTGATGCTGGAACTCAACAACCTGCAGTGGCTTCTTCAACCCCACAACTTGCAGGTGATTCTGAAACGCCACAATCTGTTGTTGATTCTGGAACTCAACAGCCTGCAATTGTTTCTTCAATCCCACAACCTACAGTGGATTCTGACATCCAACAACTTGTAATTGATCCTGGAACCCCACAGCCTACAGTTGATTCTGCAACTCAACAGCCTGCAGTGGCTTCTTCAACCCCACAATCTGCAGTTGATTCTGGAACTCAACAGCCCGCACTTGTTTCTTTACTCCCACAACCTACAGCGGATTCTGACATCCAACAACTTGTAATTGATCCTGGAACCCCACAGCCTACAGTCGATTCTGCAACTCAACAGCCTGCAGTGGCTTCTTCAACCCCACAGCCTACAGTTGATTCTGGAACCCCACAATCTGTAGTTAATTCTGGAACTCAACACCCAGCGGTGGCTTCTTCAATCCCACAACCTGCAGTTGATTCTGGAACTCAACAGCCCGCACTTGTTTCTTTAATCCCACAACCTACAGTGGATTCTGACATGCAACAACTTGTAATTGATCCTGGAACCCCACAGCCTACAATTGATGCTGGAACTCAACAACCTGCAGTGGCTTCTTCAACCCCACGAATTTCAGTTGTTTCTGAAACCCCACAACTTGTAGTTGATTCTGGAACTCAACAGCCTGCAATTGTTTCTTTAATCCCACAATCTACAGTGGATTTTGACATCCAACAACTTGTAATTGATCCTGGAACCCCACAGCCTACAGTTGATGCTGGAACTCAACAACCTGCAGTGGCTTCCTCAACCCCACAACTTGCAGTTGAATCTGGAACCCCACAATCTGTAGTTGATTCTGAAACTCAACAGCCTGCAATTGTTTCTTCAATCCCACAACCTACAGTGGATTCTGACATCCAACAACTTGTAATTGATCCTGGAACCCCACAGCCTACAGTTGATGCTGGAACTCAACAACCTGCAGTGGCTTCTTCAACCCCACAACTTGCAGGTGATTCTGAAACGCCACAATCTGTTGTTGATTCTGGAACTCAACAGCCTGCAATTGTTTCTTCAATCCCACAACCTACAGTGGATTCTGACATCCAACAACTTGTAATTGATCCTGGAACCCCACAGCTTACAGTTGATGCTGGAACTCAACAACCTGCAGTGGCTTCTTCAACCCCACAACTTGCAGTTGTTTCTGAAACCTCACAACTTGTAGTTGATTCTGGAACTCAACAGCCTGCAATTGTTTCTTCAATCCCACAACCTACAGTGGATTCTGACATCCAACAACTTGTAATTGATCCTGGAACCCCACAGCTTACAGTTGATGCTGGAACTCAACAACCTGCAGTGGCTTCTTCAACCCCACAACTTGCAGTTGAATCTGGAACCCCACAATCTGTACTTGATTCTGGAACTCAACAGCCCGCAATTGTTTCTTTAATCCCACAACCTACAGCGGATTCTGACATCCAACAACTTGTAATTAATCCTGGAACCCCACAGCCTACAGTTGATTCTGCAACTCAACAGCCTGCAGTGGCTTCTTCAACCGCACAGCCTACAGTTGATTCTGGAACTCAACAGTCTGCAGTGGCTTCTTCAACCCCACAGCCTACAGTTGATTCTGGAACTCAACAGCCTGCAGGGGCTTCTTCAACTTCACTAATTTCAGTTGTTTCTGAAACCCCACAACTTGTAGTTGATTCTGGAACTCAACAGCCTGCAATTATTTCTTCAATCCCACAACCTACAGTGGATTCTGACATCCAACAACTTGTAATTGATCCTGGAACCCCACAGCCTACAGTTGATTCTGGAACTCAACAACCTGCAGTTGTTTCTTCATCACCCCAACCTGCAGTTGATTCTGGAACTCAACAAGCTGCAGTTGTTTCTTCATCACCCCAACCTGCAGTTGATTCCGGAACCCCACAAGCTGTAGTTGATTCTCTAACTCAACAGCCTGCAGCTGTCTCTTCATTCTCACAACCCATAGTGTATTCTTTAACCCCACAACTTGCAGTTGGTTCTGGAACCCCACAATTTGCAGTTGATTCTGGAACCCCACAATCGGTAGTTGATACTGGAACTCAACAGCCTACAGTGGCTTTTTCAACCCCACAATCTGCAGTTGATTCTGGAACCCCACAATCTGTAGTTGATTCTGAAACTCAACTGCCTGCAATTGTTTCTTCAATCCCACAACCCACAGTGGATTCTGATATCCAACTACTTGTAATTGATCCTGGAACCCCACAACCTACCGTCGATTCTGCAACTCAACAGCCTGCAGTGGCTTCTTCAACCCCACAACTTGCAGTTGATTCTGGAACCCCACAATCTGTAGTTAATTCTGGAACTCAACACCCAGCAGTGGCTTCTTCAATCCCACAACCTGCAGTTGATTCTGGAACCCCACAGCCCACAGTTGATTCTGGAACTCAACAACCTGCAGTTGTTTCTTCATCACCCCAACCTGCGGTTGATTCTGGAACTCCACAATCTGTAGTTGATTCTCTAACTCAACAGCCTGCAGCTGTCTCTTCATTCTCACAACCCATAGTGTATTCTTTAACCCCACAACTTGTAGTTGGTTCTGGAAACCCACAATTTGCAGTTGATTCTGGAACCCCACAATCTGTAGTTAATTCTGGAACTCAACACCCAGCAGTGGCTTCTTCAATCCCACAACCTGCAGTTGATTCTGGAACCCCACAATATATAGTTGTTTCTGGAACTCAACAGCCTGCAATTGTTTCTTCAATCCCACAACCTACAGTGCATTCTGACATCCAACAACTTGTGATTGATCCTGGAACCCCACAGCCTACAGTTGATTCTGGAACTCAACAGCCTGCAGTGGCTTCTTCAACCCCACAACTTGCAGTTGATTCTGGAACCCCACAATCTGTAGTTAATTCTGGAACTCAACACCCAGCAGTGGCTTCTTCAATCCCACAACCTGCAGTTGATTCTGGAACCCCACAGCCTACAGTTGATTCTGGAACTCAAGAACCGGCAGTTGTTTCTTCATCACCCCAACCTGCGGTTGATTCTGGAACTCCACAATCTGTAGTTGATTCTCTAACTCAACAGCCTGCAGCTGTCTCTTCATTCTCACAACCCATAGTGTATTCTTTAACCCCACAACTTGTAGTTGGTTCTGGAAACCCACAATTTGCAGTTGATTCTGGAACCCCACAATCTGTAGTTAATTCTGGAACTCAACACCAAGCAGTGGCTTCTTCAATCCCACAACCTGCAGTTGATTCTGGAACCCCACAATATATAGTTGTTTCTGGAACTCAACAGCCTGCAATTGTTTCTTCAATCCCACAACCTACAGTGGATTCTGACATCCAACAACTTGTGATTGATCCTGGAACCCCACAGCCTACAGTTGATTCTGGAACTCAACAGCCTGCAGTGGCTTCTTTAACCCCACAATCTGCAGTTGATTCTGGAACCCCACAACTTGTAGTTGATTCTGGAACTCAACAGCCTACAATTGTTTCTTTAATCCCACAACCTACAGTGGATTCTGACATCCAACAACTTGTAATTGATCCTGGAACCCCACAGCCTACAGTTGATTCTGCAGCTCAACTGCTTGCAGTGGCTTCTTCAATCCCACAATCTGCAGTTGATTTTGGAACCCCACAATCTGTAGTTGATTCTGGAACTCAACAGCCTGCAATTGTTTCTTCAATCCCACAACCTACAGTGGATTCTGACATCCAACAATTTGTAATTGATCCTGGAACCCCACAGCCTACAGTTGATCCTGCAACTCAACAGCCTGCGGTGGCTTCTTCAACCCCACAGCCTACAGTTGATTCTGGAACTCAACAGCCTGCAGTGGCTTCTGCAACCCCACAAATTTCAGTTGTTTCTGAAACCCCACAACTTGTAGTTGATTCTGGAACTCAACAGCCTGCAATTGTTTCTTTAATCCCACAACCTACAGTGGATCCTGACATCCAACAACTTGTAATTGATCCTGGAACCCCACAGCCTACAGTTGATTCTGCAACTCAACAGCCTGCAGTGGCTTCTTCAACCCCACAATCTGCAGTTTATTCTGGAACCCCACCATCAGTAGTTAATTCTGCAACTCAACACCCAGCAGTGGCTTCTTCAATCCCACAACCTGCAGTTGGTTCTGGAACCCCACAATCTGTAGTTGATTCTGGAACTCAACAGCCTGCAATTGGTTCTTTAATCCCACAACATACAGTGGATTCTGACATTCAACAACTTGTAAATGATCCTGGAACCCCGCAGCCTACAGTTGATTCTGGAACTCAACAGCCTGCAGTGGCTTCTTCAACCCCACAATCTGCAGTTGATTCTGGAACTCAACAGCCTGCCGTTGTTTCTTCAATCCCACAACACATGTTGTATTCTGAAATCCCACAACTTGTAATTGATCCTCGAACCCCACAGCCTACAGTTGATTCTGGAACTCAACAGCCTGCAGTGGCTTCTTCAACCCCAAAATTTTCAGATTTTTCTGAAACCCCACAACTTGTAGTTGATTCTGGAACCCTAAAATCTGGAGTTGATAATCTAACTCAACAATCTGTACTTGATTCTGTAACTCAACAGCCTGCAATTGTTTCCTCAATCCCACAACCTACAGTGGATTCTGAAATCCAACAACTTGTAATTGATCCTGGAACCCCACAACATATAGTTGATTCTGGAACTCAACAACCTGCAGTTCTTTCTTCAACTCCCCAACCTGCAGTTGATTCTGGAACCCCACAATCTGTAGTTGATTCTCTAACTCAACAGCATGCAGCTGTCTTTTCATTCTCACAACCCATTCTGTATTCTTTAACCCCACAACTTGCAGTTGATTCTGGAACCCCACAACTGGCAGCTAATTCTGGAACCCCTCAATCTGTAGTTAATTCTGAAACTCATCACCCAGCAGAGGCGTCTTCAATCCCACAACCTGCAGTTGATTCTGGAACCCCACAATCTGTATTTGATTATGGAACTCATCATCCTGCAGTTACTTCTCCAATGCCACAACCTGTAGTTGATTCTGGAACCTCGCAACCTGTAGTTACTTCTGGAACTCAACAGCCTTCTGTTGCTTTATCCAGCCCACAAACTGTACTTGATTCTGGAACCCCACTATCTGTAGTTAATTCTGAAACGCAACAACCTGCAGTTACTTCTTCAATCCCACAACAATTTGTTAATTCTGGAACCCCACAGTCTGTAGTTGTGTCTGGAACCCCACAACTTGTAGTTGATTCTGAAACCCCTCAATTTGTTGTTGAATCTGGAACACTACAGCCTACATTTGTTTCTCCAATTCCGCAACCTCTAATTGATGTTGTAATCCCACAACCTGGGGTTGATTCTCAAAACCTACGACCCTCATTCAATTCTGAAAACCCACTACATGTATCTATTTCTGAAAAAACACAACTTTTAGCTAATTTCGAAAACCTACAGAATTTAAGGGATTCCGAAAAATTACCTCCTGTAATAGATGTGAATAAACCACAACTTGAAGTTGTTAACCACAAGCTACAGTCTCTATCTGATTTTAAGAAGCCACAATCTGAAGTTGATTTGGAAAAACTAAAACCGGGGAGTGGTTTCGAAACTGAACTTAATTATAAAGAGCCACAACAGTCAAGTCACTCCCATAAATCGCAAATTGAATCCAAAGGACCACAACAGTCCTCTCAGTCCGATAAGTCACAGCCTGGACTTGGTTCTAAAGAGTCACAACAGTCCATTTTCTCCGATAAGATACAACCTGGACTTGATTCTAAAGGGCCGCAACATTCCCCTCACTCTGATAAGTCACAATCTGAACTTGGTTCTAACGGATCACAACAGTCAATTCACTTGAATAAGTCACAAACTGAAGTTGGTTCTAAAGGGCCACAACAGTACGATAAGTCACAACCGGGACTTGATTCTAAACAGCCACAAAAGTTCCCTCACTCCGATAAATCACCACCTGGACTTGGTTCTAAAGGGTCACCAAAGTCTCCTCACTCCGATAAATCACAACCTGGAGGTTCTAAAGAGTCACAAAAATCCCCTCACTCCGATAAGTCTAAACCTGGACTTCGTCCTAATGGATCACAACAATCCACTCACTCCGATAAATCGGAACCTCCTGGTAATTCCAAAGAGTCAAAACCATCACCTGAGATTAAAAAACCGGCTAAACCATCATCTGCAACATCGTCATCGTCGTCAACAACAAATTTATCTTCTGGTGAGTTAATTAATTAAATTATTAATTCATAATTAATTAGTAAATAATTAGAAGGGGGAATTTCACCATGATGACTTTCTGCGAAATATGAGTGTCAAAGTGCTAGTATTATTTGATTTAAACAATGTATTAATTTAACAAGTAAGTTTTAATTAATGTAACAAATCAATATTTACAATTTAGCTTACTTAGTAACAATATGTGTTATACAAGGTCGCTACAAAGTAGGGCAACAGTTAAATATTTCGAGATTGGTTTCTCGCAAATCCTTGAGATTTGGTATGGAGCTAGGAGCATTTAAATTTTATTCTTTCCAATTTTTTCAGTTTTATACCACCGTTTGTTTTCGAGATACAAAGCTAACTAGATTTTTTTTTTTATGGGAACAGGGGTCAATTTTATGATTTTTGAAAAGTGATCACATGTAATAATTAGTTTACATAAGAACCCTAAAATTTTTTTTAATTTAATTAAAAAATAAATAAACGTAGCTACTGTTTGAAGCTTTTTTTATTAAACGTATCAAGCCCTACCTTTTTTTTTTCAAATATAAGGGTTCTATGAATGGGCGTATGAGTACACTTTGTGGTCTCAAACGCTACTTTATACTAAATCATACTTCATGAATTTTAGACGTTGGAATTATAATTGTAGATTTTATTATTATTACTATCTGATAATGGAAAAAAATTATAAAATAAGCAAGAGAAACAATTTACATTCCGAGGAATGGGTAAGCAGACTTTTTGCGCAACTGTCAAAGAAACGTCAATGCGCTGTTGTTAACCTATAAAACAAATTTTCGATTTCGGCAAAGTTTACAGACGTTCACTGTAATTATACGCAACAATTATCCCAGGATAAGTGGTAAAATTTTACCATTAAAGATAAGCACTCAAGGTCAGTTAAACTTTTCGATAAAACAAATGATAAGGTAACACCTAGAAAACAATACAATATTTAAATTAGCCAGGTTAACTTTGGAAATGAATTGTGGGTTGCCTTTTCAATGATTATCACTTGTGAAATACCTTGTATATGTACCTACCCGTTTTTAAAGTTTAAACTATTTTCAGGTTTAGTGCCAAATGCACCGTCGTTACCAGTACCAGACGTTTTTGATTGCGTACAAAAGGCAACCATGTTGAAACCATTATCTTGTAAAGATTTGGGAAAACTACTGACGTTCATGTGGCCACATCATTACCATTATCTACCTCCGGTGGTTCAACAACATATACATGTACCACAAGCTCACAAAATTAATGACGCCTGGTCTATGGCAAGTCGTGAACGACTACTGTACGTCCCTAAAATGAAATCAGAGTATTATGTAATGGGTCATGCTCCGTATTTCCCACACCTTGTGGGAGCTCGAGCAGTTGCTCCAGTCCTGACCGCACCCCTGTATAATCGCAATGCTTTATGGATGAAATAACTATTAGCTAAACCAAATATACAAACAAAATGTTTATTTTAAAAATGTGAAAATACATAAATGTTTAAGCTCATGTGGTTTTATTGTAAGTGAGGTATCTAGAAAAATGTTGCTTGTAAAGCTCAGAATTAAAGGATCCATTCTAATTATTGTTCAATAAATACAACACTGTATATCGTTTTATTTTATAACAACGTAATGAATTATAGAAAACATATTTTAAAGGATTCGATACGATGTTTGAAACTTGGATCTACCACAGTCAGAATCAACAAGTTGACTTTATAGAAGTACTCTTTGGAATCATGGTTGACAATTTTGATATTATTTTAAACATCTGGACTACATTTATTCGTGAGATCTGGCCCCAGAGACCGTCCTCGACATATGTATAAAGTGGTCGTCGAGAAATAGTCAAATTTGACTTAAATTATATATCATTTTACAATAGGAGGGATAACCATCTTATAGTTATACCTACCATACTATAAATAATTCCATTATACCCTCTATTGCACCTGTGTTGTGCAGTGCCAACTCAAGGAACGACAAACATCAGTTAAATAATTCTTTTTGCTGTGAGTGAGTCGGTACTGTACAACAAAGGGGCAATAAAATTAGAGGGTATAATGGAATTATTTATGGTAGTTATAAGACCTATTATAAAATGATTTATAATTTAAGACAAAATTGACTATTTCTCGACGACCACTTTACTTGCTTATACGTGAAAATTTATTTACTCTTTTAATGTGCCAGCTAATATTTTATTGTAATAATAACTCCGCTCACTTATTTTACAACAATAGGAAATCTTCAAAGTAACTATTATAATAAATCAACCAAGAAAAATTGACCTGCTATTGTATTCACGACATCTACGTGTAAATATAACTTTTAGTTACAATATGATGCGATAGAATATTCAATTCCACATAAAATTAGATTCAAATTCAGACGAAGCTTCAGTCACCTATAACAACATCTAGCGATGATGATGCTCACTTTCTACGTGTGGTTTTGTGTGATTTGCATTACTGACAAAATGATCTCAGCAAATGGTGAGTGTCTATATTGCAAATATTCTAAGTAACCTAAATTATTTTTCATGTTATTTAGCATGGGGTCGAGAAGATTACACAAACCAAAAACTTAATTATTTTCAACCTCTGGCATTTAGAAGGGCTCAAGTATCACCCCCATTGTCATGTACATCAGCATCCACAAATTCGATCGAACTTCCACTATTGAAACAAGTACGAAAACTAAAATCACATAAAAACAAACTGAAACCAGAACCGACGTTTTCTACACGAGTTCGCTCAACATCTGATCAACAAGATTTCTCTGAACTGGAACCTTCCGATCCACATCTTCTCCAATTAGCTTCGCCAAAATCAAATACTTCGCGACCAATTGCACCAAGTGCACCAACGGAGCCCCAATTTTCACCGGCGTCTTGTAATCTAGGTATGTTGTAGTTATATGTATTTATTGTGTGTCAAATGCTAAAAAAGGATTTACAACAGATTGTTCGCCTCTACGAGTCATTCTGGGCTTAATTGGAAGCTTTTTTGGGGCAAGTAATATGGACGAGATGCTGCTGAGATATATAGAGCCCGTACTTAAGTTCAAAGATGGAATATGTTTTCAACTGTTGGAGTTATTGAAAGACTATTTAACTTTAGAAAAAAATTGTTTAGGTAATCATTCTACACCAGACGAAGCAAAGCCTTCTGTAGGCAGACCTGTCTAGATGAAAAATCGGAATTTCAATGTTAACCCTACATGTCAAAAAATCTAATTTTTTTTTTAATAACGGACTTGAATAATGTATAAAATGTTTGTATTATTTTATTAAAATAAATTCCAATTATAGATAAATTTTAAATTATTTAAAAAGTTTATGATTCTTAAAAAACATTTACAGTGTGTTACATAAAAACTGTAAGTGACATTTTGTAGATTGTCTAAAGCACTATTAATCTACGAACAATCTAAAACAACAGTTAGTCAACAGAGTGCGTGACGATAAGGGCATTCTCTAAATTGAGTGGGCATTTCGCGGATTGATTGCTTTCACAAATTGACGGTAACAAGGACTTCTTTGAAATCACATGTTAATATCAGGTTTTCGTGGCTTTGAGATTTCATTGACAATACAATTCATGTATCATATGATCCCTTTTCAATAATCTGCATTGGCTGAAATATGGTAGTAAGAGGATATCACAGAAATAGTATGAAACAAAAGAATCTATCGCTAAACTTGACGCCCAAAAAGTTTTCTTCAAATTGCGCGATTATAACCTGACGAAAGGTGTAACAATCGTTGATGGGAAAGTTCGCTGATATAAGGAACCAATCAGTAAGTCGGTCGCAAAATAGTTATTCACAAGGCTAGAAAATGTCATTTTACAAGCGCAAGCACGGTTTGTGGGGCAGAAGCGCCAGTCGAGGCTCACAAATTCGCAAAAATAATTTTATGTTCGACTGTGACAAATATAGATGGTTTATGACGTTGTTTTGAGGCCATAAACTACCACTTTATCCAGTTCCAACCACAACAATTTCCACCATTTTTGTATCCCCATCCTGTTGTTCCTCCTCCCATGCGTTTGCCTATGCCGTATCAACCAATGCCCTACTCGACATACAATCGGCGATATATTTCAGTATAAAAAAATTACTATTCATTATAGTTTTGGTATTTTTTTCGTTATAAAAATGGCATGATTAAAATGAAACTATCATCAAAATAATATATTTTTTTTGTAATTTATGACCCAGACATCTTTGTAGAATTTATATCAAATGTCATGAGAAGTGTTAGATGCACTTGACGCGTGTCTTGGCATTATTGTCACATTAATCACATCCTACATGTTTGTAACCTAATTCTTTATTAACCAAAGCAATATAAATACTTATTAGATTTATGAGAATTACAGATATTATTGGATAATGTTACATTAAATAAAAGTTCTAAAACACCTTTTAAATGCTTTAGCATAAGACCTAGAAGCACAAAATCTTGTGCTTGTGCTATATTGTCTCAAAACAAAATACAGGGTGGCTCAACAAAAAACATTCACCTGGATTATCTGGAACACTGTAGACTTACGTAAAAACGCGGCAACATGTCAATTTTTTTATCGAGAGGCACTTATAAAATAAAAAAACAAATTCAGCAGGGCAACATCATTCTTCTACATAGAGTCGCAGGGCCGAAAGGGGGGCCAAATATTTGAAGATTGTAAAGTTTGTAGGTTTTGTGGATTTTCGGCTGTTAATCCTTTTCTCATCGAGTGATATTAATGCGAAAAATACTAAACAATAAATTATGAGAAAAGAAAAATATTTATTTCTATAGTACACTTCTGTTGAGTGAAAAAGCATACACTTACATTTTGCTTGTGTAAATCAGATTTACCATTACCTGATGTCACTGTCAATGTTAGTGGCAGGTAATTGAAATAATTCGATTTCAGTCAGTAAAAGTGTACTTCATACCCCCTCTAATGTTACTGTTATCAACATTATAGGTATTATTCTTTATTTTCAAGGTTTATTGTTGGTTCTTTTAAGTCTGGTATCATCAAAATTCGTTTGTAAATTCTTACCTGATAACTTAATATGGGTAAACATGGTAACAAACATCAAGTAAATTTACACAACCAAAAAATCTCAAAAATCTCTCTCAAGACTTGTATGCTTTTTCCGTGAACAGAAGTGTAGATGTTAAAGTGTGCTTTTATCAATTCAGATCAAAAGGTCAAGTAGCATTTTAACCGCAAGGGTAGATAAAGTGCTCCTTTAACAGCAAGGATTGATAAAGTAATTTTTTTTTGATTACCCAAACAACGCTCATACTATCAAGATTTTAAATTTTGATTTCTTTTTTTTTATTACCTACCTACCCTAACAACGTGCATACTAACGAGATTTTAAAACCTGACACGATAATTTAATAATAAAGTACAAATGCTATAGAAATAGTTATTAAGGTTTCAAGGGTGTTATAAAGTTGGAGATCGTTCGATGGGCGTAATCATTCGGTGACGCCGTGGTGCACACAAGATTTTATTTTTCACTTCGTGTTTTTTAAAAGAAGACAAAGAATTGGCATCTTTCTGTACGCTTTACCTATATAAATACAATATCTGGTAGCCTATGAAACCAAAACAGATTGTTTACTTTTAATTGTCAAGTTTTCTTTTGAATTGTCAAATTTACTTTTGAGTTATGAATACGCTACTATCTAGAATGTGTACAAGAAAAAGCTCAAAAGGCAACGGAAAGTTTGCTATCTTTTAAATCGAAAGATAAATATGAAAAAGAGTACGAAACCTTTAGGATATGGCAGTCAAAATATGAAATAGGGACTGTAAGTGCGAGTGTACTGTTGGCGTTCTTTCAAGAACTGGTAAGTTTCACAGTAAAATTAGTTTCCAATTTTGTGTTTAGTCTGGAAAATACACTCATACATCGCTATGGACTAAATATTCACTTTTGAAATCAACTTTTTTGCGCCCCGGTTGTTATGGACTTATGGATATGTTTACGTATTTCGTATCCTAGGAGTTATTCAATTATACTAAAATGAAAAATAAAATAGTATATTATACAACGAGCGTATAATGATGGTTATTATTCACGAGGTGAAGTTTACGCCCAATAGCCGCAGGCGAGTGGCGTAAATCACCGAGCGAATAATAACCATTATACGCGAGTAGTATACTATACTTTATCCACGACTACTAAATATTTTTGTTGAAGCTTTTTTGTTGGAAAATTTTGTTACATTATAAAATATTAAAACATTGAGAAATCTACGTACACAAACAATAATGTTGACAGGTTTGAGTCAAATTTGTTTTGTTTCAAAAGTTACTTCGATTTATAAAATGTTTCGAAAAACATGGTATGTTAAGAAACAGATATACGACACACACATTTGAAGTTGGTGATGGCTCTATGTTGATGGTGGTTGCCTTCCAACCGCGAGTCCCGGGTTCGAATCTGATCAAGTGAAATTATTTTTTTTTATACAGGTGTCCCCAAAAAAGAAGACGAGTCCATAACTCCGTTATTTATCGGAAGATTTTAATTATCTGTACACCAAATTAAATGGTTGTTAATGGGCTACAAAATGGCCTAATAAATTCAAGTATAGCCCTATGGGCTTCAAGGGTAAACTGTCAAAAAATTTTTTTTCAAATGGCATTACATGTTTTTTTTAGTAATTCTGATAGAGATTTTTATTCTGAAAACAACAATGTATCACAAGTATACAGTTAAATACCAAAAATTCACAAAAAAAAAGTAAAAAAACGCTACTATCGTCTATGTTCCATTTTGCGCTGAACATTGGCGGCATATCTGCGCAATCCCACATGTTATTATTTGTCATTTGTTTTTCCAGCTACCTTAATTTGGTTATTACATTGTAACGCAATGCATTTTGATAGCTTTTCGTTAGGTGCTCGTCATTTGTTTCAAAAGTTAGTGTTATGTTTTTTTATGTGAAGTTATACTTGTGATACATTGTTGTTTTCAGAATTAAAATCTCTATCAGAATGACTAAAAAAAGTATGTAATCCCATTTGAAAAAAAATATTTTGACACTCTAGTCTTGAAGTCCTTGGAGCTATACGTGAATTTATTAAGCCGTTTTGTAGCCTATCAACAACCATTTAATTTGGTGTATAGATAATTAAAATCCTCCGATAAATAAGGGAGCTATGGACTCGTCTTTTTTTTGGGGACACTCTGTATGTACAGAACTGAATTGAAAATATTTAGTGGTTTACACGTAAAATTTTAAAAACCAATAATTGTTTGTAGCAAAACAATATAATATTATAGCTAAATCAAGGAAGCTTCCGACAGCAGTGATTAATGACTCATTAATCCAGTGATTAATGACTCATTAATCACTACCGTGATTAATGGGTATTATTAAGGTCGAGCAAACAGACGTATAAGGGGTACATTATACAATAGTCGTGGATAAATACATATACACAACGATAAATAGTTATTTTTATGTGATCGTACAAAGATGTGAAGTCTCTCAAATAATATCGGGAAGAATTATCATCAGAATATCATCAGATTTATAAGAGACTTTTCAAGTGTCAGCCATTTGTTAAGGATCCTTGTCCACTCAAGTTTGGCGATGGCTTACATTTTGTGTTCTACATCGGACCACAGCTGCTTGAGCACGAGGGACACTGGCGGAGCCTCCCCGACTACGAGAGCTCCAAGGAACAAATTATACGAGGGATGTGGTTGGCTGACAGCCGAGGATTTCAGTATAGGTATTCTATCACGGGGTGTGGAATTGATTCTTTCATTGAATATCCATGAATTCATTCTTTAAAAGTCGTGTAGAAAAATAATTCATTGCTGTACTAATTATGGAGTGTAACACTATACTTTCTGCCATCAAACGGAGGCAATTAAAGTTTTATGAAATAGTTAATAGTTTTTGATTTGCATAGAGCTAGACATAAAAACTGGATGATTAACGTATATAAAAGCTAGAACTTTTCCCTGGTTTTGATTCGTAATTTTTATTCTACGTGCGTGTTAAATTAATCGTTATTTTAAGGTGATAGTAAATAAGAAATTAATTCGTTTTTTGCCAATAGATCAACCACAATAATGAGACGAGATCGTTTCTGGACTGTGTTCCGATAGTCCGCAACGAAACAGATTTTTTTTTTTAATTTTCGTACATCGAATTCACGTGCTACAGTGCTTGTAATAGTACCATGAAATCTTCAACATGTCTGCTGTTGATGTTTGCTAGCAATGCCATTTGCCAGTTGAACGGTAAGTGGATTCCACATTTTTGCAATTTAATTTTTGTTAATATTTTGACGTTTTCAATTTGAATATTTTCGTTCATTTCGACCTTCATCATGGCTTAACATTTCACACAATTTGTTTCGTGGTGTTGTTTTTGAATAATGTTTCCTTATTTTGTGACTTATTTACACTAAATGCAAACTTTTATGATTTTTCAACATAATCCACCAAAAACTAATTCAATTATGCAAAAAATCCAGAAAAATTATTTAAGTAATTTTGAAAAAAATGCACAGAAAACTTCAAAAGTACTTAGCAAATTAATTTGTAACTGAGTCATCCATGGATTTGAATCCGCATGTCTTTTGCGATTGATACGTCGAGATCTAACCTGTGTTCGCGCTGTGATTATTAGAGCGTGGAGTTCAAGTAACGATATACGATTTCGGATTCATGGATAACTCGATTATAAATTAATTTCACCGCTCTTTATTTGCAAACAATATTAGCTGTTAATTTTTTAAGATAAAGAAGTAGATAACATGTCGAATTAAGAATTTAATAAAGAAATGAAATTAAACATAATATTGAACCTAATAGTATCTCTATTCAATGTATTTAGTTAAGTAATTATATTCTTAATATGCATATCAATATCATCTCACATAATTAATTAGGGCAATGAGGAAAGAAATTTCTCAACTCTATTTTTTGAAAATTCTCAACAGCAATATTAAATCTGGTCTTAAAAAGAAACTTTCTTTTTCTTTATCTGTTTTAATTATTATTGGACATACAGGTGTCCCAGAGTTGCAAAAAAGCTCCATAACTTGTTTGTTATTAAAGATATCAACTTTTTCTTTTTTCTATATGATAGCTACGAGTACACTTCTACTGCATATTAGGAAAATATTGCGGTATATATACAGAGTGTCCCAATATTATAAAAACACTAAAGTTATGTTTTTTTAAACGGATCCTTCCCAGTTTGATTTCATTTTTGGATTCTATGCTAAATTGTGAATCCAATCTACACAGGTCGTTTTTACTTATCTGTCGTCGTTTTTGATCAGTGCGCTTTTTTTACCAGAATTCCAAATTGCAGGGTCCCTTCGAACTTTCGTACCTACCAAATAGTTGCACATAAATTAAAATAATTGACGCCGTTTGATTCCTGAATGTTTGCCGCATCTGTTAAGTGCTTACTCAATAACGTGCTTAGTCGCATATCCCTACTGCGATTTTTTAAATATAACAAACTAAAAATGTCAAAAACTCATTTTTTTCAAATGGAACCCTAGATTTTCACATTCGACTATACAAACCCTATACCGTTGGAAAGCTCGTCAAAAAATGTTTCGACCAGTGCAATAATAAATACGGGGTGCCATTTTTAGTTCGTTATGTTTAAAAAATCGCAGTAGGCATATGCAACCGAGCAGGTTGTTGAGTAAACACTCAGCAGATGCGGCAAACATTTAGAAATCAAACGACGTCAGGCATTTTAATTTATGTGCAACGATTTGGAAGGTACGAATTTTCGAAGGGACCCTTGCAATTCGAAATTCTGGTAAAAAAAGCGCCACTGACAAACAATGGCAGATAAGTAAAAACCACCTGTATAAATTTGATTCATAATTTAGCATAGAATTTAAAAATAAAATCAAACTGGGTAGGTTTCGTTTAAAAAAACATAACTTTAGTGTTTTTATAATATTGAGACACACTGTATATATACCGCAATATTTTCCGAATGTGCAGTAGAAGCGTAGCTCTCATCTAGAAGAAAGTAAAAGTTGATATCTTTAATAACAAACAAGTTACGGAGCTTTTTCGCAACTCTGGGACACCTGTATAGTATGTACCTAATAAAGATTCATAAAACATTTTTGTAAAGTTTTCTATAAAAATTGTATTGCTCATTGATAAAAGTATCTGTAGATTTTCGTCGAAAAATGTATAGGATATGAACCGAAAAATGTTATACAGGTGCCCCAAAAAAAAAAAAGAGTCCATAGCTCCCTTATTTATCGGACGATTGTAATTATCTATACACCAGATTAAATGGTTGTTAATAGGCTACAAAACGACTTAATAAATTCACGTATAGCTCCAAGGGCTGCAAGACTAAACTGTCAAAATATTTTTTTTCAAATACTTTTTTATAAGAGCAAGTCTGTACAGTTTTCCTTGACAGTCTACAACTAAAAAAAATCACATACCTATTCTGTTTACTAGGTTTTACCGAAAGTATCAATGCGACTAGAGAAATAGATGAGCAAGGAGTAGATGAAACGGAAACCGAGCCTGTATCATCTAAACTACTGACTACTAATAAGAGAATAATGACGCCTGAAATCCAGAAAGTACCTGATTTAACAAAACCACTTCCATTATCGTTGACAAATTCTACGTCTTCAATACCCGAATCGCCACATTTACTTCCCAAACGTGAGTCATCCACACCTCAATTATTACCACAGAAACTTCAAACTAAAACCCTTTCAAAAAATGATAAGTCACTTGACTTAACGCTACTTAAACCATCCCACTTATTACAAAACAAACGACCAAAAGCGATTGCCAATCCACCAGAACCAACAAAAAGTTCTGACATATTTGAATCAAAACCGGTAAAACAAATTGGAAAAATAGAAATTCTACCAAGTTCTGAAAGACTACAACAAGAGATCAACATCAAAAGAGTGCCACATGTAGATGTTGTTGAAGAACCAATATCGGTTAAAAGGGAAAAATTTAAACCAAAGAAAAACTCCGACAAGCCAGATTTACCTTCCCAAACTAATTCAATCATGCTTACATCATCATCGCCGAAACCAATTTGGTATAATGAACCATTTGATCTATCTAAAAATGTTACGGACCAATCTAAAACTTCTAAAAAACGACGATTCGAAATGAGTGCTGAAAAATATCAAATAGAGGAGAATTCCAAGGAACCAAAAAATCTAAATTCTTCAATCAATTCACAATCAACAACTGTTAAACCAATATTACTTAATTCATATTTGATAAAATCAAATCTGCCTAATGAACCAGTTGACTCATCTAAAAATGTAGTCGATCAATCCAACACCTCTAAAAAACCACGACCAAAAATGACTGCAAATACAACAGAACCTACAATGAATCCGGCAATGTCGAAAAATAAACCAGAAACAAGTTCTGAAAAATCTCAAACAGAGGAGAATTCCAAGGAAAAACAAATTGTAAACTCTTCAATAAATTCACAATCAACAAGTGTTAAACCAATATTACTTAATTCATATTTGATAAAATCAAATCTGCCTAATGAACCAGTTGACTCATCTAAAAATGTAGCCGATCAATCCAACACCTCGAAAAAACCACGACCAGAAATGATTACAAATACAAGAGAACCTTCAATGAACACGGGAATGTCGAAAAATAAACCAGAAACAAGTTCTGAAAAATCTCAAACAGAGGAGAATTCCAAGGAAAAACAAATTGTAAACTCTTCAATAAATTCACAATCAACAAGTGTTAAACCAATATTACTTAATTCATATTTGATAAAATCAAATTTGCCTAATGAACCAGTTGACTCATCTAAAAATGTAGCCGATCAATCCAACACCTCTAAAAAACCACGACCAGAAATGATTACAAATACAAGAGAACCTTCAATGAACACGGGAATGTCCAAAAATAAACCAGAAACAAGTTCTGAAAAATATCAAACAGAGGAGAATTCCAAGGAAAAACACATTGTAAACTCTTCAATAAATTCACAATCAACAAGTGTTAAACCAATACTACTTAATTCATATTTGATTAAATCAAATCTGCCTAATGAACTAGTTGATTCATTTAAAAATGCAGCCGGTCAATCCAACACCTCCAAAAAACCACGACCAGAAATGGCTGCAAATACAACAGAACCCACAATGAATCCGGAAATGTTCAAAAATAAACCAGAAACAAGTTCTGAAAAATATCAAACAGAGGGGAATTCCAAGGAACCACAAAATGTAAACTCTTCAATCAATTCACAATCAACAACTGTTAAACCAATACTACTTCATTCATATTTGATAAAATCAAATCTGCCTAATGAACCAGTTGATTCCTCTAAAAATGTAGCCGATCAATCCAACACTTCTAAAAAACCACGACCAAAAATGACTGCAAATACAACAGAACCTACAATGAATCCAGCAATGTCGAAAAATAAACCAGAAACAAGTTCTGAAAAATCTCAAACAGAGGAGAATTCCAAGGAAAAACAAATTGTAAACTCTTCAATAAATTCACAATCAACAAGTGTTAAACCAATATTACTTAATTCATATTTGATAAAATCAAATCTGCCTAATGAACCAGTTGACTCATCTAAAAATGTAGCCGATCAATCCAACACCTCTAAAAATCCACGACCAGAAATGATTACAAATACAAGAGAACCTTCAATGAACACGGGAATGTCCAAAAATAAACCGGAAACAAGTTCTGAAAAATCTCAAACAGAGGAGAATTCCAAGGAAAAACAAATTGTAAACTCTTCAATAAATGCACAATCAACAAGTGTTAAACCAATATTACTTAATTCATATTTGATAAAATCAAATCTGCCTAATGAACCAGTTGACTCATCTAAAAATGTAGCCGATCAATCCAACACCTCTAAAAAACCACGACCAAAAATGACTGCAAATACAACAGAACCTACAATGAATCCGGCAATGTCGAAAAATAAACCAGAAACAAGTTCTGAAAAATATCAAACAGAGGAGAATTCCAAGGAAAAACACATTGTAAACTCTTCAATAAATTCACAATCAACAAGTGTTAAACCAATATTACTTAATTCATATTTGATAAAATCAAATCTGCCTAATGAGCCAGTTGACTCATCTAAAAATGTAGCCGATCAATCCAACACCTCTAAAAAACCACGACCAGAAATGATTACAAATACAAGAGAACCTTCAATGAACACGGGAATGTCCAAAAATAAACCAGAAACAAGTTCTGAAAAATATCAAACAGAGGAGAATTCCAAGGAAAAACACATTGTAAACTCTTCAATAAATTCACAATCAACAAGTGTTAAACCAATACTACTTAATTCATATTTGATTAAATCAAATCTGCCTAATGAACTAGTTGATTCATTTAAAAATGCAGCCGGTCAATCCAACACCTCCAAAAAACCACGACCAGAAATGGCTGCAAATACAACAGAACCCACAATGAATCCGGAAATGTTCAAAAATAAACCAGAAACAAGTTCTGAAAAATATCAAACAGAGGGGAATTCCAAGGAACCACAAAATGTAAACTCTTCAATCAATTCACAATCAACAACTGTTAAACCAATACTACTTCATTCATATTTGATAAAATCAAATCTGCCTAATGAACCAGTTGATTCCTCTAAAAATGTAGCCGATCAATCCAACACTTCTAAAAAACCACGACCAGAAATGACTGCAAATACAACAGAACCTACAATGAATCCGGGAATGTCGAAAAATAAACCAGAAACAAGTTCTGAAAAATCTCAAACAGAGGAGAATTCCAAGGAAAAACAAATTGTAAACTCTTCAATAAATTCACAATCAACAAGTGATAAACCAATATTACTTAATTCATATTTGATAAAATCAAATCTGCCTAATGAACCAGTTGACTCATCTAAAAATGTAGTCGATCAATCCAACACCTCTAAAAAACCACGACCAGAAATGATTACAAATACAAGAGAACCTTCAATGAACACGGGAATGTCCAAAAATAAACCAGTAACAAGTTCTGAAAAATATCAAACAGAGGAGAATTCCAAGGAAAAACACATTGTAAACTCTTCAATAAATTCACAATCAACAAGTGTTAAACCAATACTACTTAATTCATATTTGATTAAATCAAATCTGCCTAATGAACTAGTTGATTCATTTAAAAATGCAGCCGGTCAATCCAACACCTCCAAAAAACCACGACCAGAAATGACTGCAAATACAACAGAACCCACAATGAATCCGGAAATGTTCAAAAACAAACCAGAAACAAGTTCTGAAAAATATCAAAGAGAGGAGAAATCCAAGGAAGCACAAAATGTAAACTCTTCAATCAATTCACAATCAACAACTGTTAAACCAATTTTACTTAATTCATATTTGAAAAAATCAAATCTACCTAATGAACCAGTTGACTCATCTAAAAATGTAGCCGATCAGTCCAACACCTCTAAAAAACCACGACCAGAAATGATTGCAAATACAAGAGAACCTTCCATGGACACTGGAATGTCCAAAAATAAACCAGAAACAAGTTCTGAAAAATATCAAACACAGGAGAATTCCAAGGAACCACAAAATGTAATCTCTTCAATCAATTCACAATCAACAATTGTTAAACCAATACTACTTAATTCATATTTGATAAAATCAAATCTGCCTAATGAACCACTTGATTCATTTAAAAATGCAGCCGGTCAACTCAACACCTCCAAAAAACCACGACCAGAAATGATTGCAAATACAAGAGAACCTTCCATGGACACTGGAATGTCCAAAAATAAACCAGAAACAAGTTCTGAAAATTTTCAAACAGAGAAGAATTCCAAAGAACCACAAGATGTCAACTCCTCAATAAATTCACAATCAAAAACCGTTACACCAATATTTCTTAATACATATTTTATAAAACCGATTCCATCTAATGAACTAGTTGATCCATCTAATAATGTTGCCGAACCTTCCAAGGTGTCTGAAGAACAGGAACCAGCAACCAGTTCTGAAAGATACAAATCAACGACAAATTTCAACAATCCACTAATGACCACCAGCCCCCAGCACCTATTTGATTCTGAAAGCACAGAACTTGATGCTCTGAGCCTTTTAATTGCAAAACTTGTAGCTGATTTCAAAAATTTAAGATCTCTACCTGACTATGAAAAATCACAACATGTGGTTGATACTGACAACCAACAACCTGTAGTTCGTTCTTCAATCTCACCACCCGTAGTTGATTCTGAAGATTCCCAACCTGAATTTCATTCTGGAATCCCACAGCCTGTAGTTACTTCTTCATCCTCACACACTCTAATTGATTCTGGAATTTCCCAACCTGCAGTTGATCCTGGATCCCCACAATCTGTAGTTGATTCTGGAACACAACAGACTGCAGTTGCTCCTTCAATGCCACAGCCTGTAGTTGATCCTGGAACCCCACAACCTGTAGTTGATCCTGGAACCCCGCAATTTATAGTTAATTATGGAACTCAACGGATTGCAGTTGCTTCCTCAACCTCACAACCTGCAGTTGATTCTGAAAGCCCACAATCTGTAGTTGATTCTGGAACTCAACAGCCTGCAGTGGCTTCTTCAAATCTACAACTTCCTGTTGATTCTGGAACCCCACAATCTGCAGTTGATTCTGGAACTCAACAATCTGTAGTTGATTTTGGAACCCCACAACCTGAGGTTGTGTCTGGAACTCCGCAGCCTGCACTTACTTCTTCAATCCCACACACTGTAATTAATTCTGGAATTTCCCAACCTGTAGTTGATCCTGGAACCTCCCAACCTAGAGTTGTTTCTGGAACTCAACAGCCTGCAGTCGCTTCTTCAAACGCACAACCTGCAGTTGATTCTGGAACCCCACAATCTGTAGTTGATTCTGGAACACAACAGACTGCAGTTGCTCCTTCAATGCCACAACCTGTAGTTGATCCTAGAACCCCACAACCTGTAGTTGATTCTGGAACTCAACAGCCTGCAGTTGTTTCTTCAACCCCACAATTTGCAGTTGATTCTAGAACCACACAATCTGTAGTTGATTTTGGAACTCAACAGCCTTCAGTTGCTTTTTCAATCTCACAACCTGTAGTTGATTCTAGAACCCCACAATCTTTAGTTGATTCTGGAACTCCACAGCCTGCAGTTGTTTCTTCAATCCCACAACCTATAGTAGATTCTGAAATCCCACAACTTGTAATTGATCCTGGAACTCCACAACCAATAGTTGATTCTGGAACTCAACAGCCTGCAGTTGCTTCTTCAACCCCACAACCTGCAGTTGATTCTGGAACCCCACAACCTATTGTTGATTCTGGAACTCAACAGCCTGCAGTGTCTTCTTCAATCCCACAACCTGCAGTTGATTCTGGAACCCCACAATCTGTAGTTGATTCCGAAACTCAACAGCCTGCAGTTGTTTCTTCAATCCCACAATTTGCAATTGATCCTGGAACCCCACAATCTATAGTTAATTCTGGAACTCAACAGGCTGCAATTGCTTCTTCAACACCAGAACCTGCAGTTGATTCTGGAACCCCACAATCATCTGCAGTTGATTCTGGAATTCAACAGCCTTCAGTTGTTTCTTCAATCCCACAACCTGTAGTTGATTCTGGAACTCAACATCCTGCAGTTGTTTCTTCAATCCCACAACCTATTTTGGATTCTGAAATCCCACAACTTGTAATTGATCCGGGAACCCCACAACCTATAGCAGTGGCTTTTTCAATCTCACAACCTGCAGTTGATTCTGGAACCCCACAATCTGTAGATGATTCTGAAACTCAACCGCCTTCAGTTGCTGCTTCAATCTCACAACCTGTACTTGATTCTGGAACCCAACAACCTGTAGTTGATTCTGGAACTCAACAAACTGCAGTTGCTTCTTCAACCCTACAATCTGTAGTTGATTCTGGAACTCAAAAGCCTTCAGTTGCTTCTTCAAACCCACAAGCTTTACTTGATTCTGGAACTCAACTATCTGTAGTTAATTCTGGAACTCAACAGCCTGCAGTTGCTTATTCAATCTCACAACCTGTAGTTGATTCTGGAACCCCACAATCTGTAGTTGATTTTGCAACTCAACAGCCTTCAGTTGCTTTTTCAATCCCACAAACTGTACTTGATTCTGGAACCTCACTATCTGTAGTTGATTCTGAAACTCAACAGCCTGCAGTTGCTTATTCAATCTCACAACCTGTAGTTGATTCTGGAACCCTACAATCTGTATTTGATTTTGGAACTCAACACCCAGCAGTTGCTTCTTCAATCCCACAACCTTTAGGTTATTCTGGAACCCCACAATCTGTAGATGATTCTGGAACTCAACAACCTTCAGTTGCTTCTTCAATCCCACAACCTGTAGTTGATTCTGGAACCCCACAGTCTGTAGTTGTGTCTGAAACCCCACAAATTGTATTTAATTCCAAAGGGCCACAACAGTCCCCTCACACCGATAAGTCGCAACCTGGACTTGGTTCTAAAGGGTCACAAAAGTTTCCTCACTCCGATAAGTCACAACCTGGAGGTTCTAAAAGGCCACAACAGATTATTCACTCCGATAAGTCACAACTTGGAGCTGATTCTAAAGGGCCACAACAGTCCGATAAGTCACAATCTGGAGTTGAATCCAAAGGGCCACAACAGTCCCCTCATTCCGATAAATCAGAACCTGGAGGTTCTAAAGAGTCACAAAAGTCCCCTCACTCCGATAAGTCTAAACCTGGACTCGGTCCTAAAGGATCACCACAATCCACTCACTCCGATAAATCGGAACGTCCTGGTAATTCTAGAGAGTCAAAACCATCACCTGGGATTAAAAAACCGGCAAAACCATCATCTTCTGGTGAGTCAATTAATTAAATTATTAATTCATAATTAATTAGTAAATAATTAGAATTGGGAATTTCCCATGAAAACTTTCTGCGAAATACGAGTGTCAAAGTGCTAGTATTATTTGATTTTAAGAATGTATTAATTTAGCAATATACCTATACAAGTAAGTTTAAATTAGCTGACTTAGTAACAATATGTGTTATACAGGGTCGCTACAAAGTATGGCAACAGTTAAATATTTTTGTTTTCCCTTGCCCACATTTTGGTGCATATGTTTTTTATTTATCTGCTCTCGGAAGTGCACAACCACCCCTAACTTCTTTTCAAATGTAAGGGTTCTATGATTGGCGTATAAGTACACTTTGTGGTCTCAAACGCTACTTTATACTAAATCATACTTCATGAATTTTAGACGTTGGAATTATAATTGTAGATTTTATTATTATTATTATTATCTGATAATGGAGAAAATTTATAAAATAAGCAAGAAACACATTTTACATTCCGAGGAATGGGTAAGCAGATTTTTTGGGCAAATGTCAAAGAAACGTCAATGCGCTGTCGTTAACCTAGAAAACAAATTTTCGATTTCGGCAAAATTTACAGACGTTCACTGTAATTATACGCCATAATTATCCCCGAATAAGTGGTAAAATGTGTTTTACCATTGAAGGTAAAGCACAGCAGTATACATGTAGGACTCAAGCTCAGACAAACTTTTCGATAAAACAAAAGATGAGGTAGCACCTAGAAAACAATACAATATTTAAATTAACCAGGTTAACTTTGGAAATGTATTGTGGGTTGCATTTTCAATTCCGTTGGGCTGATTATCACTCGTGAAATACCTTGTATTTATATGTAGCCGTTTTTAAAGTTTAAACTATTTTCAGCTTTAGTGCCAAATGCACCGTCGTTACCAGTACCAGACGTTTTTGATTGCGTACAAAAAGCAACCATGTTGAAACCATTATCTTGTAAAGATTTGGGAAAACTACTGACGTTCATGTGGCCACATCATTACCATTATCTACCTCCGGTGGTTCAACAACATATACATGTACCACAAGCTCACAAAATTAATGACGCCTGGTCTATGGCAAGTCGTGAACGACTACTGTACGTCCCTAAAATGAAATCAGAGTATTATGTAATGGGTCATGCTCCGTATAACCCACACCTTGTGGGAGCTCGAGCAGTCCTGAACGCACCCCTGTATAATCGCAATGCAATATGGATGAAATAACTATTAGCTTAGCCAAATAAGTATACAAACAAAATGTTATTTTATTTAAAAATGTGAAAATACATAAATGTTTAAGCTCATATGGTTTTATTGTAAGTGAAGTGTCTTGATAAATGTTGCTTCTAAAGCTCAGAATTGAAGGATCAATTCTAAGTATTGTTCAATAAATACAACATTACATTTCGTTTTATTTGATAATAACGTAAAAAAAGTCTATTTTCAAGGATTTGATACGATGTATGAGATTTGGATCTACCACAGTCAGAATCAAGTTGACTTTGGACTTAAGGATCCAGCATTTCCTCTTAAGGATTTCATGTAGTTGCTTCAGTAATTATAGCAGTAATTTTTGAAATAATGGTTAACAATTTTGGTAGTATTTCCAACATTTGGACTACACTTATTCGTCAGATCTAGCCCAGAAACAATCCCCCCTTAATAAATACGTAAAAATTAATTTACTCTCTTAATGTGCCAGATAATATTTTATTGTACTAATAACTCCGATCACTTGTTCTACAACAATAGGAAATCTTCAAAGTAACTATTATAATAAATCAACCAAGAATAATTGACCTGCTATTGGCTGAGATTAATAAAGGGGTAGCATTGGCTTTTGCTAGCAATTTTTCTAGTCTTTTCTCGCATATGTTATGCTTTTGTTTATATGTGTGCTAGCAAAGACTAGAAAAATTGCTAGCAAAAGCAAATGCTACCTCTTTATTAAAATGAGCCATTGGATTCACGACATCTACCTAAATATAACTTTTAGTTACATTACGATGTGATAGAATTTTTAATTTTACATAAAATTAGATTCAAATTCAGACGAAGCTTCAGTCACCTATAACAACATCTACCGATGATGATGCTCACTTTCTACATGTGCACTTGTCTGATTTGCATTGCTGACAAAATGATCTCAGCAAATGGTGAGTGTCTATATTGTAAATATTCTTAGTAAGCTAAATTATTTTTCATGTTATTTAGCATGGGGTCGAGAAGATTACACAAACCAAAAGCTTAATTATTTTCAACCTCTGGCATTTAGAAGGCCTCAATTATCACCCCCATTGTCATGTACGTCAGCATCCACAAACACAATAGAACTCCCACAATTGAAACAAGTACGGAAACTAAAGCCACACAAAAACAAACTGAAACCAGAACCAGCATTTTCTACACGAGTTCGTTCAACATCTGATCAACCAGATTTCTCTGAACTGGAGCCTTCCGATGCACATCTTCTCCAATTAGCTTCGCCAAAATCAAATACTTCGTAACCAATTGCACCAAGTGCACCAACGGAGCCCAAATTTTCACTAGCTTCTCGTAATCTAGGTATGTTGTAGTTATATTTATTGTGTGTCAAATACTGAAAAGGATTTACAGATTGTTCGCCTCTACGAGTCGATCTGGGCTTAATTGAAAGCTTTTTCGGGACAAAGATACATAGAGCCCGTACTTAAGTTTAAAGATGGAATATGTTTTCAACTGTTGGAGTTATTGAAAGACTATTTAACTTTAGAAAAAAATTGTTTAAATAATCATTCTATACCAGACAAAGCCAAGCCTTCTGTAGGCAAGACCCATCTAGGTGAAAAATCGGAATTTCAATGTTAATGATAGATGTCAAAAAATCTAATTTTGTTTTTAAATAACGAACGTGAATACTGTATAAAATGTTTTCATTATTTTATTAAAATAAATTCCAATTAGGTACGGATAAATTCCAAAATATTTAAAAAGTTTATGATTCTTAAAAATCTCTTACACTGTGTTCACTGTGTTGATAAAATCTATTGAAGAACCGAAGAAGACTTATAAGCAAACTGTATAGGAAGTAGGTGACATTTTGTAGATTGTCTAAAGCACTGTTAATCTGCGAACAGTCTAAAACAACAGTTAGTCAACAGATTGCGTGACGATTTGGGCATTCTCTAGATTGAGTGGGCATTTCGCGGATTGATTGCTTTCACAAATTGACAGTTACAAGGGCTTCTTTGAAATCACATGATAATATCAGGTTTTCGTGGCTTTGAGATTTCATTGACAATACAATTCATGTATCATATGATCCCTTTTCAATAATCTGCATTGGCTGAAATATGGTAGTAAGAGGATATCACAGAAATAGTATGAAACAAAAGAATCTATCGCTAAACTTGACACCCAAAAAGTTTTCTTCAAATTGCGCGATTATAACCTGACGAAAGGTGTAACAATCGTTGATGGGAAAGTTCGCTGATATAAGGAAGCAATCACTAAGTCGGTCGCAAAATAGTTATTTGTATCAAGGCTAGAAATTGCCATTTTACAAGCGCAAGCATGGTTTGTGGGGCAGAGGTGTCAGCCGAGGCTCACAAATGCGCAAAACATTTTATAGCCTTGTGATATACAAAAATTTTTCGGCCGACAATTTATTTAAAGCAAAATATAATCATTTTTGTTAAAAAATTACCGGATAGGTAATTTATTTCTCTTCCATTGACAACATAAAGGATCCAAGAAGCGAATGTCACGATAAAAGTCAATCAATGCCTTAAATATTTAAAACCGTCGTCATCCTCTCTGTTATTCCTAAGCCGTCGCTTGATAACCCCCTCGGCCTCTACAGGTATGCACAATGTGCAGCTTGAAGATAAAGGATACAAATTTGCCCGAAATCAATAACCGGTGTTTTTTTAAATTTGGTGGCGAAGTTGGCGTTGAAGAGTCGATTGTGAATGCACTATACGGATAACGGATCACGGATCAGCTGTTTAAATCTTAGGCTTTTACACGAGTGGTGCGTTCTCAATCGACTCAACGCCAACTTCGAGACCCTTTATTTCACACTTAAAAAATTGTACAAAAATTACACATGACATTGACATTTTGTGCTGCCAACCTAAAATCTTTCATTAAAATTCCTGTTTCGATTTTCTTACTTAGGCAGGGAAATGCCATTTTCCAGACGATTTAGACGAATGGAAAATCAGTTTTTGTAGACGGAGGCCGAAAAATATATTTATCAATAAGCAAAGCCAGTGGTGTCTGATTGTGAAATTAAATGTTTCTCATTTATTAATTCACTGTATTCTCTCATCAAATATAAACTCGCAATATGATTAGGTAATAATCGACGATACGACTCGTGAAATCAAAGTTGCACCATACAACTCTCAGGTTCACTCGCAGGTATCATCATCAGATGAGCAGTCTACAGAAGCAGCCCAAAAAAAACGTTAATTTAGAAGAATTTAATTGAAGAACAGTTATCTCATCATTGTGACAATTAAACTATACATATTATCCATTTACTAAACTCCCGCACTGTGCAAGTTGCCGCACTGCCATTTTGAGACTAGTAATTTTTACTTTAACGTTGGCGCAAAAATTTGAAATTTCAAGTTTGAAGTTAACTTTAATAAATTCTCTTTCTTTCATTCAAAGTATTACTTACACGAAATGGCTGAACAAGAAGAAGATATGAAATGTAAAAGAATACTGTCAAAGGTCAGAGAGAAGAAGGGTATTGTTAATTATTGTTTGGTAAGAAGAGAATTACTCCATTGACATAACCATACTTTTCTTGTTGACGTTTTTATAACTAGATTTTGTGTACAGGCAACTGAAAAGGTATCTCACCATAGATACACTCCAAAAAAAAATCAAAAACTTGACACTGACAGTGCGGGGGTTTAATAAACGGATAGTATGTATGTAATGATGTTAAGAATAATAATAACATTATCCTATAAATATTAATACTTCCAATTCTGTGGACTAAATTTATACCACCAAATTTTTGATATGAAATGAAAATGAAAGCCCGTTGTATTTGAGTTAAGTTAACGAACATATTTAACCCATGTTTCTAAATCATAAGACAAGCCAAATTCGTGTGAATTAGAACCAATCTAATCAAGCATAGAGCCAGAATTGAATTTTATTGAATAACACAATTACTGAAGGCAACTTAGAAAATGATGAATACAATGTAGTGACCCAGTTTAAAATTTTAAATTTAAATTTCCGGTACCGCCACAATAGCGCGCCAAATGTGAAGGTACTAGCGGCTAGACTAGGAACTAAGGGAAAGCGGAAATATAGCGGGGGTGAAACGGGCTCGCGCGGGTGGTTGAAGGGGGTAGGTCACTTTTGTTTGGTTTTTCGAAACGAACAGACCTTGCGAAGAGCGATCCAATATTCCAAAAATCTGTAAGTTACATCTGAACCGATTACACTACCGTTCCGAGTAGATATTTTGTGTCCCCGTGAAGAATACGGCGTTTTTTTAATTCACCTGGGTAATTTAACCCACTTTCGTTGCCTTTTTTTTGTGTTTTGTTTTTGGGACCAGGACCACGTGGTAAGGGTATGTTGTAGATTTCATTTTGTTGGATGCTGTTGCTTTAAGGAGCGCCCATTCGTTAATTTTAAGCGTTATCTTTCTTCCGGGAGGTTCATTTTTTAACAATCTGGTAATTTCGAAAATTCGGAGCCGTCGTCCGAACCGCGTGCGTCCATTTTGTTTTTTTTTCTTCACTAACTTTTTCTAACGGCACTCGACCCGCCATTTTCTTTTTGTTTAACATTTCCAGCGATTATTGTATTCGTGATTTGTGTTGTTTACTGATATTTGTGCCATTTAAAGTGGTTCTATTTTATCTTTATTTAACTTCACGTTTTGTTCTCTTTTATTTGCTCATTGTTTAATGTTGCGGTTTGTTTTTGCTTATGTTATCCTTGTTTAATGTTGCGTTTTGTTTTGTTTATTTGATCATTGTTTAATGTTGCGCTTTGTTTTGTTGAATTTTCGCATCGTTTAATGTTACGCGTTGTTCGATTGAATTAAACTCGGGTTTTCTTTATGTTGTTGTTAAGCACCGCTAGATTTCGGAAGAGTTAAAGTAAAATGTTGTAGGTGCGCCACTATGGGAGTTAGGTTTCAATCAGGAAGTCGTGGGGTTGTCTAGTAAATTTCTGGGGAGGCCACGGTTAAGTTACGGCCGTTAGCGGAGGCGGACCTAAGCCCTGCTCGATGCGGCTCTAGGATGCTGACGTGAAACCTCCGTCGCGGTTCTAGAGATCTTAGGTTTTGTCGGTAAACGGTTGGTTGGGGAAGGCGGAGCAAGCTTTGCTCGAAGCGGCTTGGGAAGCTCATCGTACAACCCCGAGGCGCTCTGTCACTCTTTCTTGGTCGGTGAAATAGCCCGACTTTCATGACTAACCCGAGTATCTAGAAACGTCGCTGGGCTCAAGCCGATTCAGATTATTCTTCTGGGTCCCCTCGCGGCCGAGAGTTTGTTACCTCCAGCTCTAAGCTCCCGTTGGCGTACCTTGACCGCGTAGTTCCAAATTAAACATTGTTTTTGCCATTAATCGAATTGTAAAATATGAGTAATACCTGGGATACGGTTTTTGAAGAGGGTTTTTCATCCGTCCCTGTCTGTAATAACTGCACCATAATTTGTCTACTTGTTTTGCAAGCTTTAACCTGTCATTTTGTCTATCATGTACCCGTTTTCTGTCATTTTAAATATTGTTGCATTCATCTTGTCGCTTATCTTTGTGATGTACTCAACTAGTTAATTTCTTGTACTTCGTTAAACTTAGTTTCTGTCTTTTGGGATTCGTTTCATTTTTTTTTCATCAAAGTTATTACAGGCATTTTTAATAAAAGGTATTTTGCGTCCCTCACATGTGTGTTTTATTTGCGGCACTCTTCCAACTGGAACCCTCACCGTTTGCATTCCGAACCTTTTTCCGCCAAAAGAAAAACACAACGTAGGGCTCCTCCGCTCCGATGACGATCACGACCACATTTGTTACCGTTTTGCGCAGGTTCGAATATTTGGCGGAAAAAGTAATGTATTCAAATCATTACAACAATAATAATATTAAACTTATTGCCAGTGAATTTTAAATCAGTTTTGGTATTGATAAGTGTAAAACACAATCAATATGTCGCGGTCATTACGAAAATTTAGAATACATGACTAAAGAAGGAGAAATCATTAAAAATTTAAATAAAGGAGAATTTTATAAATATTTAGGTATTAATCAATCAAATCATATTCAACATTCAATTATAAAAGAAAATTTAGAAAAACAATTTTATTTAAGAATTAAATCTATTTTTAAAATCAAAATTAAACGGTAATAATTTAATTAAAGCAGTTAATACATATGCTGTTCCATTACTGACCTATTCTTTCGGTGTTATAAAATGGTCCAAAACTAATTTACAGAATATAAATATTCAAACTAGAGTTCTCTTTACAAAATTTTGTAAACATCACTCCAAATCTGCTATTGAAAGATTTAATTTACCACGCGAAAATGGTGGTAGGGGTTTTTCAAATCTAGAAATTCTACAACACAATCAAATTGCTTCATTAAAAAATTATTTTCTCAATAGCGCTCGTGATAACACTTTTTTTAATGCTTTGGTTTCAGCGAATAAAGGTTACACACCTTTAAATTTAAGTGATAATATAATTTCAGATATTGTTGAGCCAAATATACTTGACACTATAGCAAATATAAAACAGAAGTCTTTACATGGGAGAGATTTTAAAGAACTGGAACAACCAGAAATTAATATTCAGGCTTCTCATGCATGGCTTAAGAAATCAAATATTCACCCTGAGACTGAGGGTTTTATATTTGCAATACCTACAAGATCGTGTTATCAATACAAGAAATTATAAAAAACACATATGCGGTTTAAAATCGATCATCGATAAATGTAGGATTTGCGGAACTGAAGGGGAAACCATTGAACACATCATTTCTTCTTGCACCGTTTTGGCTCAAAGCGAATATAAGAAACGTCATGATATATTCGCTAAAATTATACACATGAATTTAGCTGTTAAATTCAATTTATTAAAGGATACACAACCACATTACGTTTATAAACCAGAAAGTTGTTTGGAAAATGACAATTACAAATTATATTTTGATCGCACAGTTTTAACTGACATTCACATTCAGCATAACAGACCAGACATTATTATTTTAAATAAACAACAAAAGCAAGCATATTTTTTAGATATAGCTGTTCCAAATTCCCATAATATAACACAGACATATAACACAAAAATTAATAAATATTTAGAGCTTTCCGTTGCTATGAGAAATCTTTGGAGTTTAGAAAAAAATTCTATTTTCCCACTTATAATTTCAGCAATCTCTTTTTAAAAATTTAAAAATTCTGGATTTAGGGAACACATTGGTCGTTGAAATTCAAAAAGGTAAAAAAAAAAAAATTGCACTCATGTCATATCGTGAGGAAATTCCTTAACATTGACACAGAACATAATACACAACAAAGTCAAAATGCGGAGGCGAGACGCCGGTAATTATGTTGATAAGCACTGTACTATTACTTAATAGTAATATCCGTAATAGTATATGTACTCCGGCAAAATTACCGTGCCGCCGGGTGGCGGAGGGATAGTAAAATTGCACAATAGAACCTAATATAACTTATTACTAACAAAATAATGTCACTAACTCCTCGTGGTCGTGCTGCATTAGTGCGAACGGGGAAAATTAGGTAAAAAAATTTTGTAATAAATAACTCAAAAATTAAAAAAAAAAATCAAAAAAGTAAATAATTTAACATTAGTAACTTCGTCTTCTACGATCACACAACATATTGAACAAATTCTTCCTCTTCACTTGAAAAGCAACAATAATTATTTTCCCTGTTATAACTTTTACCTTTTCGAATCGTATTCTTATTTGTTTTATAATAAAATTACTTATTTATTGTGTTGATGAAAATTAATGTTACAATTGCAAATGTGACGAAACATCCATTTTCTGTAAATAGAATTGACATTTCCGTCTGTCTACGTCATTAAATACCAACCTTACAAGGCAATTTCCCTTAGTGTCTGCTGCAAAGTAAAAAAACACCACGTGCGGGAAATCGTTTTTACCGCACTCCGAGTACAATGGGGAAATATCTATTTTGAGGCTGATTACAAAAAAAAGAACCTTAAATAACTCATGTTTTACTCGTGACTTTTCAGGAACAAGAACTAAAACGACTAACGTTGCTACTTCAATGTTTGAAGGCAGACCTACATTTAAACAACACATTTTTTCTTCCTAAACTTTCACAAGAACAAAAACCTAAAATTTACAGTTTATGTATTTGTTGAAGCCTTGCTATAAAAAGTTTAAATTTTAACGTATTGTAAACAGTCGAACGTATACAGGGTTGTTATAAATGATTGTCCCATAGCAGTTATCGTTGCCTCGCAACGTTAGACAAACTAGTAGACAGATTTCTACTATCGCCCATATCGCCACCTATCGACTCACTCATGTTATGAGGCGATGGGACAATTATAATATAATAATAAGTATGTGTACATAAACTCGATCTACGTTCTTGTTGGGAAAATTTCACATGCATTCGGTAATAATGTCTATATCCCACTTGTTGCGTAAATAACAATTGTTTGTTCGTTTTTGCCTTAAAATACCTGAACTATTTAGTTAAATAATCGATTTTTTTTAGACAAAGAAAATAGTGTTTTAATTTGAATATGTAAAATAACTAAATTACGATAGATTTTCATTACTTTAAATTTCTGTTAAATCTCTTGTTTTCTTTCAAAGAGTATAATTTTCTCATTAAAGAATTTATTTCTTGTAGAAATTTCTATGTAAAATTGGACTGACATCCTATTTTCACATTTACAAATTAATATCGCAGAAACCATCTATCTAAAAATCATACAGTAAATGGGGTGAAATCAGAATTTAATAGTCTATCCAAACCTGCATAAAAAAAATTGATGACTGGTATTTAAATAAGCTGGCAATTGCACGGTAACGGGAAGAGGAGGAAAAATTAAAATTATCGGAAAATATTTCTTTTACAGAAATGAAATTGACCTTCCGGTTTTTTTTTTCGAAAAATGGGAAATAAAACATTTCAATAAATTCAAACTTTTAGCGTTTAGTATATACATCATCAATTCAAGATGTTTATTCTTCAATTATCCATAACATTGTTACAGAAAAGATTATAAAGTGGAACAATAAATCGAAAAATGTAATAAAGTTCAATTGTATTTACGACGTGTAATTATAATTTTTTATTTACAATGTTTTATTTTTCACAAAAGAATGGACACATAATGAATATAAAATTCAATTACAGTTCAAAAAGTCATATTTCATTTTCTGTCTTGAACTCTACGTAAAGATTAAGTATAAAAGCACTTGCATTTAAACACAATTTAAGTCTAATATCATCTGACCATCATGAATTGTGTTAAGATATTGTGGGTATTCTTCATGTGTACAACCAGCTTTTTGGTGATTGCGAAGGGTAAGCGATCAAACATATATTTGCTTCAATTGTTGTTAATAAAAGTATACAAATATTCTTTCGAAATTAGACAGGCCGCACAGAAGAATAAATATAATTCATAAGAAAGCAGTATTTTTGCGACCCAGTGTTTTTCTAACACGTCCTAAACACGCCTTTATAATACAACAACGAAGACTAGAGAGTGACGCAAGTCCAAGCGCTTATGATGAATCGGAGGATGAGGGCCCATCAGGGTCACCACATCAACCCTCATTATCAGAACAATCAACACCCAGTATACAACCAACAGCAAACGAATGCAATTCAGGTAAGTGGTAATATCTACTGCTTTTACAATTGTTACAATAACTTTAACTAAAACTTTAACAGCAAGTACTTTTCTACCACTGCTAAGGTCGTTTTGGAAACTGCTCACAAATTCTTCTAATCCGTTAAGATTTACGGCAATATATTTACATCAGCTAAGTTTAAAACCAAGGTTATTTATCCAATTATTAGAGTCTTTAATAGAATACTTAAGCCAAGAAGTCGAATGTTTAAAGTATAAACACAACATAGCATCAAGAGAACCAACGGATTACGAGTAAGTTAAAAAAACAACCATAAATTACACAAACAAATGGCTCGTCAAAGGTTTTAATGTTTATTCTGTTTCAACTTAATAAAATGAGTTATAAAAAAAATTTAATAGTTAAATTGTAATAACCAAAATAAAAATTTGCTCTTGATTAACTTTTATTTTAATGTTTACCCTGTACTAGTGGCGCCCCTGGTCTGTGAGACGCGAGCGTGTCATTTCGAAGTTATTTGATATTATATACTGTGCTTTTCAGTACCTACATTGGTCAGGTGTGGTGTAGTACCAAGTGTGTTGCTTTTCGGTAAAATCGAGGTTTTTCTTAATGAGCCTGATAGACCTGCCACTACAATTTACTTTGTTTTATAGTTTTTTGTTGTTATAGTGCGAGTATATTACATTACGAGGTTGGTAAGTACAGCATAACAGAATCGAAGTAAAGTCTGAAGAAACGAAACCCTATCGAGTCTTTTCACTTTCCGAGAGAGAATTTATATACAAGACAAAAAAAAATAGTTTTGAAACATTTTACAAAAAAAAAATTGTTAGGTAAGAATGACACTGCTGCTGGAGATCCTGTGGTGGCAAAATAAAATCGAGTTTGCTAACAAAATTTTACATAATAATCCCAATTCTAACTAACAAGGTAATTCCTGTTTCCTTCGTTATTTTATTACATTGGGAGAAACGTCCGACGATGCAAACAACTCCAAAAATTGTTAAGTAACAATTCAAATTCTATAAGTTTATACCAAGAGAAAACCATTCCAATTACTTTTAAAAATTGAACTAATTGTGATTGTAATTTTAATATAAATAAATAAAGTTTGTTACACGGTTTTTAGATACCTGTATTACATATATTTTACTGAACAGCACTAGTGTGGTTATGAGATATAACACACAACACTGATCAATGATCATTTTTGTTTTCCATAAAACTATTTTTGTAAACACAAACTTATACGATCTATGGAAATTTTGTTATCAAAGGGTATAAGTTTTTTTATGCCATCAATCAAAAAAATTATAGATTACTATTTGAAAAATAAAAGTTGCCCATTGCCCATAAAGGGATAGATGTTATAAAAAATTATATGCTCACCCAGGTCTGTAGTGCTTTTAGAGTCATTTCGTTTCCTGTATAATTTTTTTCATTTGGATTATCAATAGCAAAGCTATAGCGTGGGCCGTTTTTTTAAGACAGCCTGTATAAACAAATGTCATAAAGCTTAGAAAAAGACATACACAGGTAAAAAAAAACATTTTCTCCTTTCTAGACCTTCTATGGTGAGAACTCCAAACGGTACCGACAGCAGTCCTTTACGTGTCCATGTGTTGTAAAATTTTCTAATTCTTTAACTTTACTTTATTTGTATTCAAGATTTAAATTTCACTACCATGATTACTTCTTCTAAACTAACCCTTAGTTATTTTCTTTAAAAATGCATTCATTAAAAAAGGCTTTTGCATTTAACGCCAAGACGACCTATTCTAAAATTGTTTTAAAAACCATGTGTCATGCATTGTTCGTTCCTTGGAGCTCTCCTAGTCGGGGAGGCTTCGCCAGTGTTCATCGTACTCAAATAGCTGTAATCTGGCGCAGAGTAGAAAATACAGCCACGTCACCCATTAATGTGGAAATGGATCGTTGACAAACAGCTGACATGTAAAGGAAGTAAATGACATGTAAAGAGAGTAAACTTAACGGGATCGCATGTTTCTCAGTAAATTCATTTCTTAATGTTTCGACTTCGTCTCGGTCTTCAATCTCTGGGCTTAGCACAAAAAGATTCACTTCTACTCTTAATGATATAATCTACTATTATTACATGTCCAGTAGATTTCCAAGCGCAAAACTGCCACTTCTAATTAAACATTTTTGGTTATTAAATAAAACTATAAAAGTAAACTAATTTTAAACCAAGTTTTCAGTTTCTAATTTTTATACTAGTATTCACTTTCAAAATATACAGGGTAACTGACGAAAAACCTTTGACGCTGTATCTTACTTATTCCTTATCCGGTTTGAATAAATGGCACATCAAATGAAATAGTTCTAACAACACTTCATTATTATCCTATTCGATATTTTTTTCGACATCTATTTTTTGAAAAACGATAGCCGCCTTTGTTTTTTCAAATTACACTGTATATTTTTTTATTTGTTCTTATAGAGAGTTTCCTTCTGAATATCCGTACATTAAAACAAAGAACAACTATTTATTTTAATTGAAAAAAATTTGAAAATAAAAAATCAAGTAATCAAATTTGTAAACAATAAAAAATCTATTATAGTTGCTCAAAATTGCCTCAATGCTGTTCCAGACACTGTCGATACCTTCTAAAAATGCCCATCTTTGCATTCAGTAAAAAATTTTGGGGTTTTTCCTGACATACTCGCACTACCCTTTTTTTAACTCTTTTTGGGTGCCTGGTGGGGTCAAATAAATATTGTCTCGAAAGTTTCCAATGAATATAAAGAAATCCAATGGATTCGAATCTGGGAATCTAGCGGACCATCGAATAGCTCCATGAGCACCCATTCATCGTTCACCAACATAATTTAAATGATTTAAAAATACAATGTTGTGTAATTTAGGGAAGTCTGTTAGGAATAACAGACTTCCACTATCCTTTTTCTTGTTCTTGGGTACCTGGTGGGGTCAAATAAACATTGTCTCGAAAGTTTCGAATGAAGGTAAAGAAATTCAGTGGACCTAGCGGGCTATCGAATAGGTTCGTGAGTACCCATTCATCGATCACCAAATTGATTTAAATGATTTAATAGCTATTTATGCACCAAGGGCGTTACAACGATGATTACGCCCGGAGAACGATAACTCCAGCTCGAGGGCTTTAGCCCGAGAGATGAATATCGTTCGATGGGCGTAATCATTCGGTGACGCCGTGGTGCATACAAGATTTTATTTTTCACTATACGTGTTCAAAATAAAAAAAAAGTGGCATCTTTGCAGTTATGAATTGATGAGGGCGTTATGAATTCATTACGCCCGCTTATTCTTATTACGCCCGCTTATTCTTATTACGCCCTGTTTTATTCCCCGGTTGTTATGGACATGTTTACGTATTTCGTATCCTAGGAGTTATCATGCAATTATACTAAAGTGAAAAATAAAAATACATACAACATTCATATGTGCATTATGTGGTATGGCGCCGTCCTGAAACACGACTCTGTTCAACACTGCTCATGGCATCTCACCTAGAAAGTTGCTTATTTCTTTTGATAATAAATATGTAATATGATATTTTGTTTGATCAAGACTGTTGTCAACAAAAAAAGGACCCACTTGTCCAATCTATCTCCAAAAACTCCACAGCACACGTTAAAACTACGTCTTTGCAAAATTTTCTTCCACAACAACATAATTATTATTATAAAATATAAATTTGTTACACAGTCTAGGACTGGTTTACAAATCTATGAGGGGCTTGATAACCAACTCAATAGACCGGGATCAATGGCTTAACGTGACTTCCGAATCACGAGACAGAATATAGCCTTTTTTTTTAATTTCGCCCTGGGTCGGAATCGAACCCGTGACCCTCGCGCCCCTGAGCCGAAACGGACTCCCTTAGGCTATATTCTGCCTATTATCACACTGTTTTGACAAATAACACATATTCAGAGTTTATTTAGTCATTTCGAACATTTAGAACAAACTTTTCTCTTGTTTATTTTGGTCATTTGATTTTTAAATTTTATCAATTTACTCTTTAATTTCTTGACTTTTGTTTAATGAATGGGTATAGTTCTTTGCATTTTTATATTCAGAAAAGAAATCTCTGCAATACTGAAGAAAAAAAATATACAGTGCTATTCGAAAAAAAAAAGTTGATGTTCATCTGTCAAAAACTGGAAGCAAGAATTTTTCTTCGTTTAGTTGGTACTGAAGTGTTTTTAAAATTATTTCATTTGATGTGTCATTTATTCAAATCGGATACAGCATCAAAGGTTTTTCGTCAGTCACCCTGTATTTACAAAATTAGCGGAAAAATATTACTTATATTTTGAATAAAACCCACTTTTGCCTTATAAAAGCAAAAGTAACTGAAGGGTCATAAATTATTATGGAACAATGAGATTTGTCGGAAGCCAAGAATAGTACCTACTCTGGAATCAAGCTAGCTTGTTTCACACTTATAATGAAGTTGTAAGTAAATAAAATATATCAAGAAGGTAAATGATCGTTTTGTTGTACCATTTTGTGATAAATTGGTTTATCTTGCAATACAAAACGCAATTATTTAACGAATTAATTCAATTTTTGTAATTTTGGTTGTGAATGAAACGCCCACTAGGTAAAGGTTTACCTTGATTAAAATTTAATAGACAAATTAACACCTTCTATCGCATGTTTTTTTTTTATTTCACCTCAAAGTTGGTGTTGAACAGTCGATTGTGAACGCATTACGGATTATGGATGACGAATCAACTGTTTAAATCTTACGTTTTTACAAATTATATTTTTATTGTTCTCTTATGTTACGTAATAAATTGTTCGATTTAATTATCATAATAAAATGACAAAATTAATGGACCATTCAACAATTGATAGCTACAACTATTTCTATTTTTTAAAGTTAGGTACGCAGTTGCCAAATTTACCATAAAAGAAACCTTCATCCACATGCAAATTTAACCAGCGCGTCTGAATTCCTCCAGTTTACCTAGTTTAATCCGAACACCTAAAAGGGTCTACTTAATCCTTCGACCGAGTTCCTCCAGGGTTATCAATACCACCTAGCGCACATGTAACACATTTAATTTACAATTTTGTCCGACTGAAATTGTGATAGTTTTTAAAATAGGAATTCACAAGGCAATTAATTTTAAGTGGCCCACTGCTAAAATAATTGGTAGCCGTTTTCATCTAGCACAAGCATGGTACAGAAAAATCCAATCTTTGAGGTTAACAAAATTTTACAAAGATCCCAATTCAGTAGAGGGGCATTTTTTAAAACTGTTTTTCGGAATGTCTTTTTTAAAGCCTAGTGATGTTGAAGAGTATTTCTTAGAATTATGTGAAATACTACCTTGCAACAACTCTGGTATTGTTCAATTCAGTGATTATATAGTTGATAATTACATCAGTGAAGAAGCTCTATTTCTTCCCCACATATGGGCAAGTGCTTCCAATGTATCATATCGCACAACAAACGCATGCGAATCATTTCATGCGAAATTTAACACAAGTTTTTACCAAAACCATCCTAATTTGTATCAGTTTATTGAAGTTTTATTGCAGTTTCAATCCGAAATTTATGCCAAAATAAAAGGTGCAGCAAAAATAAAAGACTAAAGCAAGAATTTGTCTCAAGGCCGATTGTGCAATATGAAACAGAGCAAATAACAAGAAAGAAGTTTCTATTTTATTACAATGACCCATGATATCTGTAATTAGTGCTGCGCTAAACCTTAATCCTTTCGGCAAGGTGTTCTGGAGGAATTCGGATAGGGGATTATAGGTACCTGACGCTTGGTGGAGGAACTCGGATGCGTCCAATTTAACACCAAGATTTTTTAAAATATTTTTTCGTATTCGTTTCCTGAGATATATAACCAGGAAAGTGGCATATAACTAAATATATAACTTTTCCCGGTTATATACTCGTACCTAACTTGACATCTGTCAAAGATAACCTCAAAATTTACAATAAATTAATGTTCTTTAAGAATTTGCCCAAACGTATACGAAAAATGTTATTCAATATTCGTGCGCTGTCACTTTTCACGTATTCGGCCTGTTTTGCAGCACTTGGCTGAAGCCTCGGTCTCATACCTGAAAAGTGATCTGACAGCGCTACTCATATGAAAATAACTATTTTAGAATCTGCGTCTCTAACAGGTCTATTATTGTATTCAATTTGGAGTCGTTAATGGCTATCTCTTAAAGCACTCGTAGTTTAATAGATGTCTAAGAAAATTTGTATCAATATTTCAGTGTGTTATTGTAATTTACTCCAAAAAACTTCCAATATTAATGGTCAAACTCTACTTTTTAACATATGTTGCAGATGTAGTTGCATCCGTTACCTTGAATTACCAATTAATACAAAATTCCCTAGAATTTGAAAATTTAATTTTTTTATTTAAAAATTAAAACAAGGGTGCAAATTCTAAAAAATAACATAAAAAACTCGTTTTATAAGGGCATTGGCGCACTCGTCCCATACAAAACTCCCCTACGGGTCGTTTTCTACACTTGGGACTCGTGCGCCAAATCAACCCTTATAAAACTCGTTCTTTAATATACTAATTCCCTCACTTATTAAATGCTTCTGAACACTATTATAATTTTAGTGCGCCATTTTTTAAACACCCTGTATATTATTCAGAGTACTATTTTTCAAATTGGCGGATTATAAGTTGAAGAAAGGTTACTGATTGTTAATTAATCGTCTCTGCTGTAAGGAAACAATCAATAACTCGGTACCAACATATACAGCTATCATTTATCAAAAACACTGATGTCAGTTTATGGATTTAAATGTTCTGCATTTATTCATTCATTGTATTGTTTCATCAAATACAAACTCGCGATATGATTAATAAATCGACGATATGATATGAGTATTAAAACCGAAGCAGCACATTTATATGCACTCCTAGATAACATGGATGAAAATCATACCACTTGTTTTATTATAGCTGATCACAAAAGGAGCACAACCTTCAATACCAAATTGACAAAATTCTTTTATTGGGTCGAGAGAGTCACATTTAATATTCATATTCGCTTGTGTCAGTTGGTTTGCTTTTCAAGAAAATGTTGAGCATCACCATCGGCTTGTATTGTGAATTTGCTAGCGTCCTATCTTGTCTTGATGGCGGTGCCGAACGTCCCAGAAATGATGGTCCCGGAGGACCCGGCGGTCCCGGAGCTCCTCTACGCCCCTGTAGACCTTTCAGACCTGGAGATCCTTTAGGTCCTGGAGCGCCGTTCATCCCATTTTTACCCGGTAATCCGTTCGAGCCATCGGTTCCCGGGGGACCTCTCGGTCCTGCAGGGCCATTTGTACCAGGAGTTCCCGGCTTTCCTGGTTTACCCGGTGAACCTGGTTTTCCGGGAGGTCCTGGTGGGCCTGCGGGACCTGGTGAACCAGCATTTCCTGGAGGACCCTCAGGACCGGCAGGTCCAAGCTTCCCACGTTTTCCACGTTCTCCTCTTAATAATTCAACAGGTATGTTCACTAAGCCGTTGTTATGATTCTCATTTTCATCTGTAAATTTATAAATTGAAAGTTGTCCTAGAAAAAGTTGTTTTTTTGTTTTCTCACCTTGGGCAAAGACGCTAGCAAAAAGAAGAAAAATGGAGATGTAAAACGAAATAAAGGTCATTTGTTCTATGTAAAGTATACTATATTCATACAAATAAAACGAAAAATAAGACACATAAAAAGGTAGTTTCGATATGAGCAATTAAACTTCATATTGTCAAGTAATCAGATCCATTAAAAGAGTGATGATTTCGTAACCGTAAACAGCTTAAGACTATAATAAAGTTGAATTGCATTAATTTCACTACGTCCAAAATAACAAGACCTTATTCAAGAATCCATAATTTTCATCTCTCAGCTACAGCTTTCATCCTTCTACCATCTGACTCTCTGATAGAAAACTCCTTTATAAAAACTATTGAAAAAAATTGTAAAATGGGTTGTAAGGAACAAAAATGTTTTGGGCAAAACACCTGCTGTAATAGAGTTTCAATAATAACAGCGGTACCAGTATAATAAAAGTCAAAATTTTATTTAGAAATTTTTTTAACATTTACAAGAAATGGGCAAACGAATGTAGGTACTAAATAGAATTACATTTTATACAGTCGCAAACAGAATAATTATTATTACCAATGATCTGAACCATGACTACCAAAATGGTACAAGTGGGCGCTTTAACCACATCTAATCATTATGGGATGGCATTAGTATCTGAAGGTTTTCCTTTTAGAAAAATATTAACTACGACTTTAGGCCTGTGCCCTGTCCAAGACTCTGCTTGGGGTAGATTAGTTTGTTTTGAATTTCTTGACTTTCCTGGTGGTCCCGGTGGACCTGGTAGTCCCAAAGGACCGTCATCTCCGGGAGGACCCCTTAGACCAGAACCACCCTTGAACCCCGGACGACCGTTTTTACCATTTCGACCCGGTGTACCATTTTTTCCAGGGTGTCCTCGAGGACCTGCGGGTCCAGGAGAACCGTTAGAACCAGGTCGTCCTGGGATGCCGTCTGCACCCGGTGGACCAAAGTGCCCGGCTTTTCCTGCAGGTCCGGCGGGTCCAGGAGGCCCGTCCTGGCCCGGTGGACCTGCTGGCCCTGAATATCCAGGAGGGCCAGGTATACCAGGCTTACCTTTTAACAGATCTAAAGGTACGGTGACCCTCTCGAAGTCTTCGTCGTCGTCATCTGTAAGTGTAAAAAATATAGGAGAATATGGTATTTCTTTCGTATTTTCTTACTTTCAGTTGATGAACTAGCAATGAAAAGAGAGACACACAGGAGAAAGGAAAACTTTAGCATTGTAGTTGGTCGTCATCGGCTCTTTGAATAAAATGGTTTTTAATTTTAATCAGTTTAAGACGATATTTGTAAACGCAAATTTCAATTTAGATTCACAAAATAAAACAATAATTATACGAAGTATATGACCGTATCTAATGAACATATTTGATGACTCCATTAAAAAAATCATAACGGTTTTTATTTCTTAAAAGTGTTTAGAGCACACAACTGAGTTCTTTAACAAAGTTGGTGATCGTTAACCAAGATCTGAAAAGATTGCTTGAAAGATTTGGTACAGTGGTTCATCATACTGATTTACACTTAAAACGCCTACGAAACTACACTCACTACCCCAATAGGAAAAGGTATATTAGCAATTTTATGAAAATCAGAATAATCTTTGTTCCAGAAGTACTAATAACACCGGTTTGAAAATGGTGCAACTTCGTCAAATTTTCTTAACCTGTGATGCTGGAGGAAAACGAATGACTCGACGCACAAATAGAACGAATGAATTTAGTGTTCTAATACCTTTGGTCAATAGTTCTCACACTATTTTTTTCCAGACTTTTAAAGTCAAACCAACAATCTTCACGACTCTCCCAATGAATAAATCTTAAACAACCTTATCTTAGCATCCCCATAACGAGAGTAATTTATTGATAAATATTACTTTCTCAACTAAACCTACAAGGAATGAAGAAATAACTCAAAGTAAGTATTATTATTAAAAACGGCTTTGAAAATACTGCTTCACAAAAGTAAGTGAATCCAAACAGCTTACAAATTTTCAAAATACTTTTTGCAAAGGATGTGTACTTCATTATTTTGTCGCTTCAACCAAAATTCACTGTGTTGAATAAATCTAAAGATGAATCTGATTTAAGATTTAACTAATTTCTCTCAAGGGTTGTAAATTCCTTCAACTTCTATTATCTTCATTTACATTTGTGTTCTTTATTGCTGTCAATATTAAAAATATTCAATAAATTTTGAAAAGAGGTGAAGATGGTGTAACCCTGTAATATGTCCCTAGTTATGTGCTCTGAAGAAATGAGAACAATTTCTACTGTGAAAATAGAAAAATATAACAATCTGAAAAATGTTTGATAGGCACTGGAAAAGCATAAATAGCACAAATAGCATAATAAAAAAATAATAAAAACCACATTTATAAAAATTGTATAAAATGGTGCCCGTAAGCACAGCATTTTTGATATGTACATGACGTTCGTCCTCGGTATTTACGGGACTTTAATAAAAGTAAACAAGTTGTTTCATGTGGTCCCAAACAAAAAAAAAAGAGAGTTTCAAGTCTGGTGAATGGCTAGGTCATAAAACAGAACTACTTCTCCCAATACAGAGGTATACCATTGTGCAAATACCTCATATTACGTTGTGCTGTCAGGTCAATTTCTACATAGAATTACATCTAGCTTGTTGGTCAAAAGATGCAGGTAATCTTCACCAGTCAATTTTGGAGAACCAACTGAGTTTTAACTGCTGACTTCAAATTATATATTTACGGAAATTTTCTCCTAAAAATTCCCTTCTTCTGATTTTTGGTTGCACATGTTACGTATACAAACCTTGGTCATGTAAAATTCTCCAAACTATAGTCACAGACAATTCTACCTACAGAGCAAATTGCCTAGTGCTAATATTTGGGGATGCGTGGTTCCGTTTCTAATCTACATTAGTTTGTGAAGAGCTTCACCACTAAAATTCATTTTAATAAAAGTACTACGATCACTCAAGTGTTACACTGTTCTTGAAGATGAACGTGTGTGTGGTAAACGTCGTCCAGAAAATTGGAACAAAACTTCAAGAATTTCGCCTTGCTTACTGTAATATTAAAATTTTTCCTCGCACCGCCCAAGGCCGGAAGAATCAAATCAACACGTTGTGTTAGCGCAACGGCCCGAAGAGCGTCGCATTAACAATAAAAAAAATTAAATGAAATTCTATGTCATCTAAAAGCTCTACCAAAGAAGGATGACCGAAAGAAGTTCAATTCGGTCTTATCTCTAACAAGGTCTCAGCCCGCGAAGGACCAGTGAGCAAGGTAAAAAAATTCCAAACCAAATGGGTTTTCCTTTTTTGAGTCATTGCCGGATTTTTTTGGGGGAACGACTAATGTCGACGACTTCGGCCCTGCAGGTGGTCGGTCGGCTGCTCCGGACGTGGAGATTTGACGGAGGAAGCGCTTCGGATGATGAAAGTCCTGGGATGAGGGTCTTCGGTGGACAAAATACGGGGCTGGGTCGTCGCGCCCTGGTGGGCCTTCTCCTGGCCCGGTGGGTTCCTTGTGTGGTGGTGGAGCACCTGTCGCTGGGGGTTGAGTCGCTGCCAATCGGTCGTTAAGATCAGCCCGAGGTACCTTGCTCCCGAAAAGGCTAACGCAAAGCGTGTCAAATCTCTTAGCTACTCGGAAGGCGTGTTTCCAGGTTTGAACCGCCCTAGGCGCGCGGTTCACCGAGTGAACCCTTTTATAGCGCAGTCCTCTTTTCCGTCTTTGGAGGTGCGGGGCTAGATCCTCTCGGCCTCGCCACTACTGGATACTGGCCTTATTGGAACCGCACTATTACTCACGTATGCTCTCTTCGGCTTCTCGGCCTGGAAAAGAACGCGGTGTTCGTTGGGTCTTTTGACGCAAAACATTTTCCTTTCGACTTGCGCGAGCGTCTCCCGCGACAAGTTTTAATGAGAAACGTTTGATCCGGCGCGAACCGTCCAATTTCACGTTGAGGGAAATTTTTTAAATCGTAACACAATACAAAAGTTTATAAGTTATCTTGTTATTACTAAAATGAACCATTGTTTTATATTATACCGGGTGTATCAGAAATAGGTACAATAATTTTAAGTGGTTAAGCACAACCAATAAGTTTAGTAACTTTTTGGGGAAAAATTGCTCTGAAGCGTTATAAAAATCATCGACAATTTTCCAGAAATTGGCTTACCCGCCCATGGAAGCATTATTGTCTCTAATAAAAAGAATCCACAAAAAATGAACGTAAGTGAAAGTGAAAACATGTTGATTCATTTACTGTTTACACACTTTATTACAAAATCAAATAAAAATAATTTTAAATTCTCGGTAGCTCCAAATCAAAAATAGTCCAACGATTATTACAATAAATGTTCAAAATGCCCACCACCACTGTTGCTATAACATTGAGCACGTTTTCGAATTGTTGTAGGTATTTGTCCAAATGTTTCTCTATTGTTTCTAATCGTTACCGCAGCATTTTCGATACGTGATCTTAACATTTCCAAGCTGCTAATGGGAGAAGCGTAAAGAAGAAGATCCTTCACGTAACCCCACAGAAAGAAATCACAAGGATTCAGATCCGGAGAGCTGGCGGGCGATGCTACAGGACCATTACGTCCTATCCACTGTTCAGGAAATGTATCGGGCTTGAACCGCGTTTTGATCTGCTTGTCCATATGCGAACAAAATATCGGTCGCTTTTTTTCAGTTGCAGTTAAGAAAAAACAACTGAAAACGATTAGGAACCTAAAGTCAATTCACGTTGGATTTTCTCTGCCAAATTGTTGTCACGTTGCAAGCCTGCGCCTCCTTTCCTAGTAAATTTTACATTATCGTGTTTTATTCGTGATAGAGCGATTGAGAGCGATTTGACGTCTTTAATTTTGAATGTTAGTTTGACGTGTGAAATAAAGTCACAGATTTTTTAATAAAATTCTATTCCTGGGTGATTTTACCATGGCGAAAAGAAAAAAGGTTAATTTTAAAATTGCGTTAACCTTCCACAACTGACGTAATGTGACGAAACCCGCAAGCTAATACGGACTCAAGAAAAAATAGCTTCAGTTCGAAAATTAATTAGTCAGAATCCTTTAATATTTAATGTATTGTATGTATTAACATGATTATAATCTATTTACGACCTTTACTGAGCAGTTTTAACAATACAACGTTATTTTAAAGGTAATGTGTACATCGAAAAAACTTAAATTAGAAAAAAATCATTAAAAATCAAAATACACCTTTCTTTTGTGGTATGCAATTGTAACAATACATTCTTGAAACGTCACAACCACAATCAAAACGTATAAGTGTCTCTGAATAACTGAAATTTTATTGCCAAATTTGTTCCATCATTTAGATGCATTCCTTACTTCCATCGCTTCCAATGAAAGAAACTTCACACAATTTTCTATTGGGTTCATTTTCTATAACTTATTCTGGTTCCTCATCAGTCATCACTGTAGTCATTAAGGGTTTTTTCACTTAATCAACAGCGCAAGCAGAAAAATACAACACCAGTAGGTAGGAGTTAGGTACTGTTACGATTTAAATCGCCGCGCGATTGTAAATCTTCGCGATTTTTCTAGAATGTTCTAGAATCCATCGCGACGGAAACGTACTCGGACTTCCGCCGAAAAATCTGCGCATAGAGGGGGTGGAAGCTATAAATCGGGGGAACCAGAGACGGAAGGGAGTTTTTTTCACGACCTTTTGCCGGTGGTGTTGTGAGTGCCTGGGGAGAGTCAAAGGGACAGTGATCGAGTGAATTTGCAGGGCTGACGAGACGACGTAGTGGAGTTCACGAGGGCCGTTGGAGACGATTCGTCAAAGTACCACCGCCCACATCGCCAAGCGGATCAAGGACTTCACTACGGAAGGTTCCAAACCGAACGCTTTTGCGGATCAGGATCTCGTCGAGTCCTGTCAGTCCAGGTCGTCCCCGGACTCACCGGAAGGTGCCGGATCTACCCACCAGCAAGTCCGGAGCAGTGGTGACACCCCAATTTTTACAGGCCGTAGCTTCTCAAAGTTTTCGGTTGTATTTTGTCACTCCGTCGAACTAATTGAGCGTTTGTATTTAACTATAGTCAAATTTCCATTGTCACTCATTATTTCGACGGGTGAAAAGTTCTATCAAATTCCTTTAATTTGTATATCGCGTTTAGGATTTATAATTTGTTCCACTGTTAAAGTTGCAGTTTTGTCATAAGGCGCGTCATTTCATTAATCGTACTAACTTAAGAAAAAATTTCCTTATCAAGTCCGTCGGGTTTTTATATTCACGAACGATTATCAATCCGTGAGTGACCTCGCCAGGAATTGTGTATCGCGCTCACCGAACATTTTTTTGCGCGTGGTTCTTCACCGGTCCGTACCGGAGAAAAACATCTTAACTTCAATTTTTTTTTTTTGGAGCGAAGGAAGACTTGGAGGACCTCTCCGCTTATGCGGGCGGCGTAGCCGAATAGCGACGTTACGTAGGATCAGTCGGCCTTCCTCCTTCGCTAAGGAAGGGAATTTTTTTTACTGTTTCGCCGGTACTCGTTCGTTGAATATCTGGGACCCGGAGGACCCTTCGAGGAGTTAGGGTTATTCAATTTTGTACACGCCATAGGGCTAGTCAGGCTTCGTTGTTTTTCTTTTTCATTATATCATTATTTTCATTGTTTGACATCTGAATAAACGATTAGTTGGAAGATTGTGTATCATTTCCCGTACTCCGGGCTGTTCTCACCAATTTTTCAGCTTCAGTCGGCGTTTCTCGTGGTTCGCATTGTAAACCGAGTCGAAGCCACGACTTGTTCGTTATACCCCTGAACATTCCGGATTTGTAACCGGTAACAGGGTGGCTGCCCAGTTTCGGGAGCGTAATTTATAACGTAACAGTACCTATTGTATGTTCCTAATCCTATCATACCGATTAAGAACTGACACTATTTTTAGTGCAAATGATAACAAAATGGATGTATTATTACCTACTGTTATCCTCTAAAAACAATATTTGAAAAATGACTGTTTCTTTGCTGACAGCGAATAACATAACCTCTACAGTCTACGAATGACTTGGTTACTTTATCAGCCCGTATTGGTGACATACACAGCTAAAGCATTTTTGAAGTAAAAATCACACCGCCATAATATTGAATTATTTGACCTTGACTAGGAAAATCCAACGTGAATGGACTTTAACAACTTTTAACTTCTCACCACTTAATTCATTATTTTATTCACGGTAGCGAAATTAAAGGGAGATAAAATGACAAAATGCGAATTTACAAAAATGTTACTTAACAAGTATTTAACGAGTTCTGTTACCAGTTAAAATTATTGTACCTATTTTTGATATGTATACAGTGCCTTTTTTTTAACGCTGGCCATAGGGATTTACATGCTAAAAAGTTTAGGGTCTGTTAATGAGCTTTTCAGTAGGAATTTTCAAGTGAAATTTGGTAGGATATTAGATTAGTATTTTATAAATCAATTTCAGTTTGGCCCATCGTACAAAACAAAATAATCACGGATTTAGAGCAAAAAGAAGTTTATTAAATTTACCACCTGGCTTGCCAAGTAGGCTGACGTAATGTAAGCTCAACAAACGTCAAACAGTAACAATTCTCAATGGACACCTTTTCAAATAAAGAAATGATGCAGACACTAACCAAGACGATCACAAAAATTTTGTCAAGCATTTTGTAACTGTCTAACGATTATAAAACCTTCTGGGCAAGAAATAATGTAATAAATTAAAAGTACTTTTTTTTAATTAATTCCGTAATTATTTTATTCTGTAATATAAAATAAACTTAAATTGATTTATAAAATACTAATCTAATATTTTGCTAAATTTCATTTAAAAATTCCTGCTAAAAAGCTTATTAACACGATCCAAAGTTTTTGTCATGTAAATTCCTATGGCCAGCGCTAAAAAAAAGGCACTGTATACTTAACCTTCCCTAATGTCACAAATATAGTATGATCAAAAAGTTTTTGGATCAGAGTAGCCGTGGAATTAACAAGCTATCTAGAAAATTATTTATTTCAATGATTTTTGACATTTATTTGACAACTTTCAAGATAGCAGGTTATAATTTAAAATGTTTCAAAGAGGACATACAATTTTTATTATTGAATCATACTACAGTAATGGAAATCGTGGTGAACATGGTGATAGGATTTATTCGTCTCGTTTATGTTTAAAAACGAGTTCCGTGAGAGATTAGCACTACTTTGAAGTACAGTCGTTGACCAAAATAAAATAGGACAAAGTAAATTTCGATTGTGTAATTCGATATATTTGCGAAATCCATCTCTTAGGAAACAAAAGTGTCAAAAATAAAAAAAACAATTCTGATAAGTGTCATCATTTGACAATATTTCAAAAACTCACAATCATTCAATTGAACAAAGTGACAATGACGAGATGACAAGTGAAAAAACACAACCTAACTTTTTGTAAATCAATCGTCAAGTCAAATCAAGTTGTAGTCTGAGACACATACGCCTCAGTTACACTACACAAATCTTTGAATTGTGAAACTGTCTAAGGTAACACTTTGTCCTATTTTATTTTGGTCAACGACTGTACACATAAAAACTGCAGACAGTAGAAGTAAATAATTCTATAGATGGTTTTTACATTTAATAGCTACCGCGATCCAAAGACTTTTTGATCATACGATACATAAATCAAAAGAAAACCTAACAAAACCGGCCAGCTCAAAATAACAAAAAAACACTTTCTTGTTGTGCTCTGCTGATAACAACTGCTATGCTTCCCTAGTTTCTCGTAGTTTATCACAGGACAAGAAATTCTTATTTTTTAAAAGCCTACGAATAAAAAGATATTCTTCAAAACTTGTGAGCCACAAAGCAAATTTTTCACGAGATTTTTCATGACATTTTGGAAGTTTGATGTTAACCGTTAAAATATTACTTTTTCGGTGAATCTCTTTATCCTTACACCATGTTGAAAGCTTTTCCTACTTCCTCTTTCCTTCATTTTTTCAATTTTATTTGCGTCGTCGTTACCGATCTATTAAATCATTTATCAATTTCAAGATTAACAAATAAATCTTCAAATATACAGGATGTGTCGTAAGTCGCGGACAAGCTCTGGGTACCTAAAAGTATTTACTTCCCAATAACCAACTCCGTAGTTAGTTTCTCGATTTATGGCTTATTCTTTAAGTGGTAGAGCACCACAGGCAAGACGAAAAACCCATTGTAACTAAAAATCTAATTGTAATTTGGGTGAAAAACCTAATAAAAAAAGAGCAGATGTAGTTAATGTCATAGTATGTAGATAATGTAAATAGTGGGGAGTCAATAAAAAGACAGTACTGACTGGGCACTGGTAGCGAGTGATTGCTCACGCTCCCGATTCCTGACCCTATCCCAAGACATAACATGGCGCAGTCGGAAAAAAGATAAATTCAACGAGAAAGTCAAGTTTGAAAAGTGAAAAGTGAATTCCTAAAGTGAAAAAAAAACAGCAAAATGCAGAACAGTGCAAAACCACCTTCAGAATTAAAGTTAGACGGAGATAACGCAGCGGAATGGAGCTTTTATGTGCAAAAGTTAAACATTTATCTACAAGCAACGAAGGCGGAAAAAGAAACAGAGGAGTACAAGGGGGCGGTTTTACTTAACTGCGTTGGAGATAAGGCTCTGAAGATTTACAATACCTTCAAGTTTGAAAGTGAGAAAGAAAAGACGAGTTTCGCAAGCATTCAAGCGAAATTCACAGCGTATTTTGCTCCTACAATCAATGTGACCTACGAGAGGTACATATTTTTCTCAAGGGACATGAGAGAAGAAAAATCCGTGGATGAGTACGTAACCCAGCTGAAGCAGCTGAGTAAAAATTGCGAATTTGGGACATTGAGCGAGTCTCTGATAAAGGACAGACTGGTGTTGGGTATCAGAGATAAGAACGTGAAGGACAGGCTTTTGCGAACAAAAAATTTAGACTTGGTGAAGGCTGTTGAAATCTGTAAGGCGGCAGAGATAACGAACAAGCAAATGGAAATTTTGTGCACCACAAGTGGAAGAAGGACAGACGAATTCCAATCAGTTATGGGAGTGAGAAAAACTGAAGATGGACAAAAAAGAGAAGAAGCGAGCAGCAGACAGAGAGGAGCGCATTTCAAAAATCATCAACAAACGCAGATAAGTTCCAATAACTTTAATGCCGACAATAAACAATCATTTGATGCTAACAATATGTACAATTGTAATAGGTGCGGTTCACTACATAAGCCACGTGAGTGTAAAGCTTATGGTAAAAAATGCAAAAATTGTGATGGATACAATCATTTTGCTAAATTTTGTAAGAATCGGAGAATTAACAATATTGATGGCGATGAAGGGTTATTTGTAGATTTGGTACAAAATAACGCCAACAATGAAAACAATTGGATGGTTGATTTAAAAATTTTCAACAAAGATGTCAAATTTAGAGTTGATAGTGGAGCTGACGTAAATGTTATTCCATTTTCTGTTTATAAAAAATACTTTGGCAATGTAAAAATCATAAAAGACAATACCAGATTAATGGAATATACAGGAAGTCGTATTAAGGGATACATCACAGTTCCGGCTCTTTATAAAAATAATAGTTGTATTATAAAAATGTTTGTAGCAAAGAGTAATGGAAGATCTGTTCTAGGTAGAGAAACAATAGACAAACTAGAAATTGCAAAGATGGTACAGGGTGTGACAAGAGAAGATTCCAAGGATTATTTCGAGAATTACCCAGACGTCTTTAGTGGTATCGGATGCTTGCCAGGTCAATATAGCATTAAGATCGATCCTTCAGTAAAACCATGTGTGCACGCTGCAAGACGCTTTCCTCAAGGAATTCTGGTAAAACTAAAGAATAAGTTAGATAGTTTAGAAGCGCAAGATATAATTGCTAAAGAGTTAGGGCCAACCGATTGGGTAAATTCTCTCGTTATTGTGGATAAGCCAAATGGGGACTTTAGAATTTGCATAGATCCAACGGATCTAAATAAAGCCATCAAGCGCGAATATTTTTCAATTCCTACGTATGTCGATATAATGAGTAAAGTAAGGGACGCAAAAGTTTTTTCAGTTTTAGATACAAATAACGGATTTTGGAATATAGAGCTAGACGAAAGTAGTTCAAAATTATGTACTTTTAATACGCCTTTGGGACGGCCTAGATTTAAAAGGCTTCCCTTTGGACTAAAATGTTCATCAGAAATTTTTCAAAGGAAAATTGTGCAATGTTTTGAGGGAATTGCCGGTGTTGAGATTTATGTAAATGATATTTTAGTTTGGGGCACAAGTCAAAAAGACCATGATGAAAGATTGAAGTTAGTATTAGAAAGGGCTCGAAAATATAATATAAAGTTTAATGTAAATAAATGTAAATTTTCTGTTAATGAAGTTAGGTACATAGGACATAAAATTACCGATCAAGGGATAACGCCGGATGACAGTAAAATCGAGGTAATAAAAAATTATCCAGTACCAACTAACGTTAAGGAATTGCAATCGTTTTTGGGAATCATAAATTATTTACATAAATTCATTCCGAACGTGGCAGAACTATCAAAGCCTCTTAGGGAATTGTTGAAGAAAGAGGTAGTTTTTCGTTGGGATTTTGAGCAGCAAAAGGCTTTCGAACAGTTAAAATACATATTAACAGCAGCGCGAGTTTTAAGATTTTATGATCCATCGAAAGCTTTAACTTTGACAGTAGATGCATCTAAGGATGGCTTAGGGGCAGCATTGTTACAGGAAGGTGCTTCAGTAGCTTACTCGTCAAGGTCATTGAATAACACTCAAAAGTGCTATGCTCGCCATTCAGGTCTGCACAGTTCCAAAAAAATTAAAATAGTCACATCTCGGAACTCTTCCTAGGTCTAAAAAGGAATGTATTATCGTGCAACAATAACACTAGCTGTTGCTATAGAATTATTATTGTCAAGGAAAAATATGTATTTACCTAAGTAATGTTCAAGGTAGATTTCAATGTTGCCATTTAGAAAAATCATAAACGTAATTGTTTCAACATTTAGGCCTCCGACGACAATAATTTGGGTGAATGCTTGTTTCGTGGGTCATCGTTATCCTACGTTCAAGAGCCTGTTCGCGACTTACGACACACCCTGTATATTTTTTTGAATTTAATTTTATAGTTATTTATTTAACGAGTTCGTGTGTAAATTGGGCTTTTTTGGTATGAGTGGGCCAGATTAAAACGCGAGTGAAACGAGCGTTTTAAAGGCCCACGAGTGCCAAAAAATGTCCAATTTACAAAAGAACGAGTTGAATACAACGTTTTTTTGTTCGACGACCCCCTTAAAGGCCCAAATCGCTTCAAATCTTTAAAATTAACTTGACGTTTCGTTTTGACAAGTTGTCACATTTATCAAAATCCGTTCACATAGGAGAAAATTCTCAAATTCTGACAGTGTCGAACAAAAAAATAAATTAAATCTAAATAAAAACTTATCTTTAAGACTCTGAGTTACTCTTGTTCACAACTAAACGCTAAAAACTAAGAAATATTTTCCCTGGCGAAGAAAAATAAGAGATTCACAGCGAGGAGGGGAGGGGACGTTCTACAAACTAGAGGATCCCATATCTTTTAAGACAAAACTTTTTCAAGCTATAATAATTGATGCGATTCTATTTTAACATTTACCAATATGTAGTTGCTATGATATGAAGCCGTTGATTGGTTTTATCTATGCAAAATCAATGTTGTTCAATAACAATATTGCTAAATTTTGAAACAGAATCCCACTAAATAAGGTCTTGCGACGGTCAGAAAACCACAGATTAAGATGCAAACTGAGATCTGAAAATAATATGTAAGTAATAAGAAATAAAACGGTTTTTTAGCATTAAATATGTATGTACCAACGGAAACTTTGTGTAAACGAGTTTGTTTCTTCTTATTTTAATCCTGAATTAACTATTATACTTACTTGGTCTACGCACCTTAATGTACGTAATGTATTATTATTTATTACATACCTAACGTAAAAACCAACAAAATGTTGAAATCGGCAAATTAACACAGTTTATTGAAAGAATTTTACAGGTCATAAACTTCGAATGCTACAACTTTATAGTCACATAAACACAAAGTATAAAATTAATAGTATGTATAAAACAGTCCTTTGTATATATTTCACGATAAAAATTCGGAGAAATGTCATTGTTTGTTTAAGTACTTTGCCTAACACAATGGCCCAATTCCCGAGAAGATTTTCTACGTTTTTCATAATAACAGGTAACATCTGAGCATTTTGTGTTGAAACAATTCCATGTGGTAAATTTTCAGTTGTGTGTCTACCACTTATTGTCATAAGTGTTTCGTACAGTGGCAGCGTCCCCTGTGTGGAAGACTGCGAACCAACGTGTAACGAGCCTACCCCAGTTTGCGTTCCTGCAATGGAAAAATGGTGCCGTTGTCCATTAGGCCTTTACAAGGAAGTATTTACTGGAAAATGTTTAACGCCAAGACAATGTTTTACGGCTGCCAGAAACTTGTACGCACCTGAAATCCTCGCCATCACTCCACAAATTCCACAACCACCACAAAATTCATACAACCACTTTTGGTTAAACAAGAAATAATAACACAGCAAATTCAGTTATGAATTGCTTTTGTTATTCTTAAGTTGGGCGAAACTAACAAATAAATAAAAATTTAAAAATTTTGTAAACGTGGCTTTATTCTACAACAAACAAAATCATATAATAATTTTTATGCACATCAAGAAACGTAACAAAGAAATACATTTTTTTGAAGTGATTGTTAAGATTGCAACAAAAATGTTGCACACCTGCAAGGAAATGTGAGTTTATAATGTACAAAAAATTCGATAACAATTCGTTGTTTCTCGTAATTAAAATTATTCCGACTTTGAACCAGATGGAGGAAAATTTTTCAATTAGCAAATTATACAAATCCGCCAGCTAATCACCAAAATATTTTTCTGAATTCATAGGAAGTAAATCAATAACATGTTCAGTACCGCGGTGGATCTTTTAAGATTCACAACGATTTAAAATGAAAGAAAATTTAATGTTGTTGTTTCTGCTGTTGATATTTCCTTTGGTGACTGCGGAACACCCTTGTCAGGTACTGGATCGTTACAGTTTTATCCGAAACAATCATTGAAATTAATTCTAGTCTTGCAGTCGAACTGTCAATGACAAAATGAATATTCATCTCATACCGCATTCACACGATGAAGGTGGTTGGTTAAGAACTGTGGACCAATACTATCGACGATCTGGAAGTAAGTTAAATTCTTTTTGTATTAGTTTTAGAAATCGTCATCTAATCTACATATAATAAAATAATCGACAGTATTTTTTGGAACAGAGGATGCTGGAGTCGAGTTTATTTTAAGTTCTATTGTACAAGCACTGAAACGAAATCCTGAAAGAAGGTACAATGAATTACATTTTATTTAATCTTTTTTTAAATGACTACACTGCGCACAAAAAGTTAGGGTTATTAGGGTTCTCGTTGACGCCGCACTTCCCGATTTACTTGCTTTCGTTTTTATTCCTAACAACAATCTGAAAATTACAGATTACGTTGTAATTATGTTCATAGTGTTGATTTATTATTGGTTTTATGGAATATATTTTCATTTTACGTTTAGTTTCCTGTTTTTATTAGATCTCTCCTTGACTTTTTGTGCGCAGTGTTTCGTAACTGAATAACATACTTAACAAAATAAAGACATAATCAAGACAAGGTAGAGGTATTGGATTTTCTTATGGACTATGGTCTTGGAAATATCTGCGCGAAGACGGAACGATAAACCAGTGAAAAATCTGTAAATGAAAACTGACAAATTCGACTACATTACATGCAAATAGACGAGAGAGAGACGACACTAACGTAACGAATGACGATGTTTTCCGGTCGGTTTGTAGCGCCTACTTGAGACGGCAATGCAAATATGACTCATAGCCCATGAGAAAATCCAACACCTATAACATATTGTTCTAAATATTTTGTCTGTTTATTATTTTACATTTATTTCAAAATTTCACTGTATGTTGTTTACTTGTATTTTTAGATTTATCCAAGTAGAAACTGCTTTTCTTTGGCAATGGTGGCAGAAACAAGGCAACGAAACCCAAAAAGATCTCATTGACTTAGTCAACAATGGTCAATTAGAAATAGTTAATGGTGCGTGGACCATGAATGACGAAGCTACAACCAACTATCAGTCAATCATTGATCAGTTCACTTATGGCCTTAGGTAATCAATGGAAATCATATCATATTTAACCTGAAACTAGTCACATTTTAGAATTCTGGACGAGACTCTTGGAAAATGTGGAAGACCTAAAATTGGGTGGCAGATCGACGCCTACGGTCACAGCCGAACACACGCTTCAATAATAAAACAGCTGGGTTTTGACGCTTTGATTCTTGCACACATTGACTACAGAGACAAAGCAAATCGAAGAGAACGAAAAAATCTAGAATTTCTTTGGAACACAAGTACGAGTCTTGAAAATTCCAAACTCTTCACTGTCATACTTCCAGATTTGTACAAAACACCAAGCAATATGTGTTTTGATATTATCTGCAGCAGAAGGGACATCATTACTGAAGAAAATATCAACCAAAAAGTAGCGAGTTTCGCCCAAGCTCTGGACCGTTTTAAAGAGTACTACAAGACAAACAACATCATGATACCAATGGGACACGATTTTGCTTATCAAGTCGCCGAAAGCAACTTTTACAATATGGACAGACTCATCGAGTAAACGACACTTCTGTCTGCTGATAATGTTGCTAAATCTGTTAATTTCAGAGGTTTCAAACATCACCCAACTTACAATGTGTTTTATTCGACACCTTCCTGTTACGTCAAAGCGGTATCTGATGAATACGAGAACAAAAAGTTTGTGTTCGAGGAAAAAACTGGTGATTTTATGCCGTACTCCACAGACAGTAGTACCTACTGGAGTGGGTACTTCACATCGAGGCCGACATTTAAACGATTGGAAAGAGTTGCCAATAACATACTTCAAGCCGCAAAACAAATGGTCACCTTCGCCAAAATAGAAAATATTGACAGAGAAGAATTTATTGCACCTTTAAAGGAAGCTGCAGCGATGATCCAAGGTCATAATGCTATTGCTGGTACCGAAAGACAGTACATTGCAAATGATTACGTTAGGTTGGTTACGAAAGGTATAGAAAAGGCCGAAGCAGCAGCTGCGAACATTGTTGGGTGAGTACTTGTACAAGAAAATTACTTCTTAACATAAAACAAATGATGTTTCTTCAGGAATTTATTAAAACGTTCTACAAATATTCGAGTGGACCTAAAACTGTCCACGTGTCTAATGAGGAATGTGAGCATCTGCAATGAAAGCACCCAAGGGAAGTTTGTTGTCATCGTTTACAATCCTTTATCGCATGTAGTCTCCCATCATGTGCGTTTACCTGTAAAAGATGGTTCTTTCAGAGTATTTGGTCCAGATGGTGAGCAAAATGTTCTTCTTCTTACTTTTGTGTTCCTACACTGCTTCTAGGTGAACTAGACACTGATGTCTTTGAAAGTATTTCCAATTTCGAATACGTTAAAGAAAACATGAAACCTAGTCCTAAAGAGTTGGTATTTTTGGCAAGAGATTTACCACCTTTGGGTATGAAAATGTACTACGTGAAGAAGCTTTTCAATAAAACTATCAGTGAATACCATACTCTGGAGAACGGTACCATGTATTTTGGAAACGAGGTAAATTAAATCGTATTAATTTTTATTAAACAATTTTAAAGTGGTTCTCCTGCGAGGTAAAAAGTTCTACCTTGCACAAAAAAATTTAGTTGCCAAACCTTGATCAAAATAACTTTTGAACCTTAGGTGAACGGTTTCGCAATTGAAAGTACCTCTGGGCGATTGACATCTGCAAAAATCTGCGGAATCGATTTGAACCTCACCCAAGAGTTTCTTTATTACACATCTTCGCCTCAAAGTAGTCCAGCCGGAGCGTATATTTTTAAACCTGACGAGATAACCCCAAACCCGCTGACAACGTCTCCAATCAAAATTAAATACAAGAAAGGAAAGCTTGCTGACGAAGTACTACAAACTTACGCTACCAACGAAATCACTCAGATCATCAGAGTGTACAAGAGTGAAGAGCATCCTTATATTGAGTTTGATTGGCTAGTTGGGAACCTCGACACGAAGAAAACGGGAAAAGAAATCGCTACATCTTTTGCTATGAAAAACTTCTGTAATGACGGTACTTTCACCACGGATTCCAACGGAAGGGAGCACATTGCAAGAGATTTAAGCAAACGTGATGGCTATTCTTACAAAGTTGAAGACAGTTCAGTCAGTGGTAACTACTACCCTGTCACATCTGATATTTCGATCAATGACAAAAATCGTAAAATAACTGCGATAATAATGAACGATCGTGCGCAAGGTGGAAGTGTCAGTGGGTTAAAAGACGGTACAGTTGAATTGATGATTCACAGAAGATTGGTAACTGATGATGGAATAGGTATTCACGAGGTTTTAAATGAGAAAGAATACAACAAGGGCTTGTACGCAAGAGGTCAACATTATTTTACTTTCGGATACAAAGATTTGCACATCAGGAATGGTGAGTAACTGTACTTTACGATTTATTAATATCGTCAGGTCTTTCAGCTAAAAGTACAGTTGCCAGTGCAAGAGACATCATTCAGAGAAAGAGATTGGCACCGTGGGTGTTAATAGGAGAAGCTCACAACGATAACTTCAATTCGATGAACAAAATAAGTCGCTGGTTGAACTTTCGGGTAGTAACCAATTTCACACTGAGATGTATCACTAATAATAACACATTTTTTCAGTATGACAGTCTTAAAGTACCGCTTCCAGACAATGTACACATTTTAACTTTAGAACCGTGGAAAGATGATACATTTCTCTTAAGATTGGAGCATATTTTGGAAAAAGGTGACGATCACGATTTGTCCAACACTGTGGAAATTAATCTTGAGGTAAATTTTTTGGTGGCAGCTGAGACAATAGATAGTTTTCTGAAAAATGTTTCAGGATATTTTCATAAATTATAAAATAACTGATATTAGGGAAACAACGTTAGGAGCAAATCAGTGGTTAGATGGATATAAGAAAGAACCACAGTTTACTTGGAATGGGATTTATACGTTCAAAAAGGCAGAAAAAGCGAAGCGGTTCATTACTTCTTTGAAGCCAATGCAAATCAGAACTTATGTTATTAGGCTAACTAAAAAAGATTAAATTTATTTTATAATGTTTTATCGACAATTCACGATTTTGTGATTAACTGATTCTTCTATAAAAAAAGGTTAAGCAGGATAAAATATAAGAAAAGATGTAGAGCTATGTGTCGACAAGAACTACAGTTTCCATCTATTTCTGTTATTTCAGTTGTATTACCAACACCTGCAACATAAAAGGATTTAAACTAAATTTAACTTGCTTTGTTGCAGTTACTTAAAAATCCAATCCCCCAGTATTTGTTGACCCCCAACATATTCGAATACTCATTATTAATTACTAAATTACATTTCTTTTCATGAAGCGATCCTGGTAAAATTATTCTGTGCCACCCATGCAAGATCTTGTTGTCTTTAAAAACCTATTTACCATTATAAATGCTTAGTAACTTATACAGGGTGATTCATCTTTTACAGCCGGTGGCAAAACGACCTTTAAAAATTATGAAATTTACAGATCTGATTTGTCGAAAAATTTACTTTCGGCCGGTATAATTTATTTTTTAAACTATGGCTAATGGCGTATAAAATCAATATCTGATAGTTTTTGGATTAAATCGATTTTAATGGAAAAATTGCTTTTATTGTTTTCAACTGTCATAAATTCTCATTTTTCTCCTTTGTAAACTGCCTCTTAACTGCCCTAAAGCAAAATGAGCAGATAACGAACCGTTGCCCTAGACTACACATTCGACGTTACATTTCTGACAGGTCTAGAAACATTTGTCAAAACTGTCAAAAGCAAATGCAAAACAATAAAATTTTGTATACAACTCGTTTCTGGGTAAAGTGGGCTTTTCTAATTGCCCTCGAGATCTTAAAACCCTCGCTACGCTCGTGTTTTAATCTTGTCCCTCGGGCAATTAGAAAAGCCCAATTTACACAGAAACTCCTTGCATAAATAACTATTATCGGTAGTCTTTGGCTTGTGGTCTTGTAAATCTTCTTTAACAATGACTACCCTGTAAAACTGACCTGCTTAAGCGAATTGAGTTGTAAAGGACCCACTGCTTGGCAATAAAGATCCCCTAATAAATCTTATTGTTAAGATATTGTGACATTGGCTCATATTAATAAAGAGGTAGCATTTGCTTTTGCTAGCAATTTTCCTAGCCTTTGCTAGCACACATAAAGGGTGTTTTTTTAAATTTGGCGTCGAAGTAGGCGTTGGAGAGTCGATTGAGAGCGCACCACTCGTGTAAAAGCGTAACATTCAAACAGCTGATCCGTGATCCGTAACCTGTATAGTGCGTTCACAATCGACAGTTCAACGCCTACTTCGACGCCTAATTTAAAAAAACACCCGTTACATACAGGGTGACGGACGAAAAACCTTTGACGCTGTATCTTACTTATTTTTTATGCGATTTGAATAAATGACACATCAAATGAAATAGTTCGAAAAACACTTCATTATTATCCCATTCGATATTTTTTTCGACATCTATTTTTTGACAGACGATAGCCAACTTTTTTTTTTCAAATTACACTGTATATATTTTTTTATTCGTTCTTATAAAGAATCTTCTTCTGAATATTCGTACATTAAAAGAAAAAAACAAAAAAATGTATTTTAATTGAAAAAAATTGAAAATCAAAAATCAAGTAAACAATATAAAATCTATTCTGCTTGCTCAGAATTTCCTCAGTGCTGTTGCAGACACTGTCGATACCTTCTAGAAATGCCCACTTTTGCATTCAGTAAAAAATTTCGGGGTTTTTCCTGACATACTCGCACTACCCTTTTTTTTAACTCTTTTTGGGTGCCTGGTGGGGTCAAATAAATATTGTCTCGAAAGTTTCCAATGAATATAAAGAAATCCAATTGATTCGAATCTGGGAATCTAGCGGACCATCGAATAGCTCCATGAGCACCCATTCATCGTTCACCAACATAATTTAAATGATTTAAAAATACAAAATTCATGCGTGCATTATGTGGTATGGCGCCGTCCTGATGAAACACGACTCTATTCAACACTGCTAATGGTATCTCATCCAGAAAGTTGCTTATTTCGATTGATAATAAATATTATGATATTTTGTTTGATTGAGACAGCTATCAATAAAAAACGGACCCACTAGTCCATTCTATCTCCAAAAATGCCACACCACACATTAACACTAAATCGTCTTTGGAAATTTTCTTCCACAGCAACATTATTATTATCATGAAACTGTTTTGACAAATGCATATTCAGAGCTTACATTTAGAACAAACTTCTCTCTTGTTTATTTTAGTCACTTGATTTTTAAATTTTGTACATTTACTCTTTAATTTCTTGACTTTTGTTTAATGAATGGGTATAGTTCTTTGCATTTTTATATTCAGAAGACAAATCTCTATAATACTGAATAAAAAAAAATGTACAGTGCTATTTGAAAAAAAGAAGCTGATGTTCATCAGTCAAAAACTGGACGGAAGTTTTATTTTTAATTAGTTGATAATAAAGTGTTTTCAAAATTATTTCATTTGATGTGTCACTTATTCAAATTGGATAAAAAATAAGCAAGATACAGCATTAAAGGTTTTTCGTCAGTCACCCTGTATAAACAAAAGCATAGCATGTGCGAGCAAAGGCTAGAAAAATTGCTACCTCTTTATTAATATCAGCCATTATGTCGTAAATCATGAAGCAAATAGTAATTTGAATATCAAAATGCGTTTATTTCAATAATACCATGTGCTAAAATTAATTTAACATGGTAAAATTGTGTGAAAATAGCTGAATTTGACATAATTAACTTATACATTTTATTTTTATGAATAATAAATTAGGTCCACAAAATATGAAACTGAAATCATAATTTTTAAGATCAATTTTGCCACCGGCGATAAAAGATGAATCACCGTGTATAAGTAGGTACTTACTATAGTATCAAAATTATCAGATGAAGAGTTTGAAACATGTTTACCACATGTAAGAATAAACTTTAGATTGCAGTCCAAACAACGAAGAACGTCTAAATAAACCAAGTTGCTGTGCAGCATACTTATATCTTTGTTAATATAAGTCCAGTTCTGATTTATATGTTGGAAACTACCTAAAATTTCACTTTTATCTGATTCCACTTTTAAGAAAATTCACTTTTTTACGTTTTGCTGTGATAAGCATTTGAGTTGTATCGTGGTACATAACCAGTTTTTTAATCGTTAGACTAGGAGACCAATCTGAACACATAATTAGTCTGTCTCTAAATTGAAACAAAATTTTAACTTCTTCACTCGCTTGTTTCCAGGACAAATATGTTACGTTATTAGATAACTTCCATGAACGATCATAATGAACTACCTAAAACAAATTAACGAACAAAGTAACAAACTTGACAATTTTCTTGAGATCAGTGATAAAAACTTACCCCTTCTTGACAAAAGTTTAACTTTTTACATGATTGCGTAGATAAACATTTTTCTATTGAGAATGAAGTAATGTTAATTTTGTAATTTGGGGAGTTGGGGTGCAGGGGTCCATACAAATGAAAAAGAACGTCGACTGGTCTTTCCAGAAGCACATACACACTTCCCTCTTTTTGTAAGTCAGATTCCAAAACTGAATACTTTGGAATTAAAGTAAAACTGGGATTCATCCTTAAAAGTATCTCGTGTTGCTCTGTGATTAAGGGAGACCCAGCTTCAACAAAATATTTGTCGTGCCACGAATCAAATTTCCCTTCAACATCTAACAATTCTAACTAAAACAAAAAAACCTCTCAAGATTATGCATATGAAACCTTTGAGTCTAGTTCTTCTTAAATAGGACGTTCTACCTTGTTTCTGCAAACAGAGATGTACTGAATGAAAATAGAATAAATTTCAGTAAGGAATATACATACAGGGTGATTCATATAGTATCATACAAACTTTAACCGGTGGTAGATTCCAACCCCTAGACACTCTTACAAAAATGTCTAGGTTCTAAGGTTAAAATTCTTAAAGAGAAGAGTTGAAGAGTGTACTACCATCTTTTAACAACTGCAGATAAAGAAAATATTTTACGTTGAAACAAACTGTCAGGCATTGCGAACTTTATAATACCAATATTTTCCCTATAGCAACAATTGTTTGCTTCTATTATGACATTCATGACATTTGTTATACATTGGAGGTAGAGTGGAATAATTTAGCGAAGAATGGCATTTACTAATAGTGAAAAAACCGATGTGGTAATTTTTGCCAATTTTTGACGTATGACTCAAAATTTTATTGTCAAGGGCCTTTTGAGACCGGAATCTGCTGCTGGTTAAAATATTTATGAAACTATACGAATCATCCCTGAGATGAGTTTTATCGTCAGCACGATTAACCCTATTAAAAAAAATAGTAAAAATTAAGAAACTTTAGGGTTACATTCCCTTGATATAAGACTTGAAATGTGTGTAATCAATTTTCACTTATCACTTAATTCAGAGCCATAAAATTAAAAAAATCGATTTTGAGTAAAAAAAAAATTTTTTTCGTACCCTCTCATAATTCACAATTAATTCAAAGAACACATTTACGAAATTCGCATCAAAAGAAAATTATTCATTTTTGAATTATTCCAATTTTAACATTAAGAGCGAAAAATGACCAAGATTTACAACTGCAGTGTCATAAATAAATATCTCATTGTTGGGAACGTCTGTTGACCACTTTTCTAGTAATTCTTAAGTCCCTAACGGGTATCATAAACAACCTACGTCAACTTCTTTTGTGGAACTGACCGCCCAATTTAATAATAAATCATAGCTAAATTTTAGGCTTTAATATCAAATTCCATTTATTTCAAAAACCGGTGATGTTTTCATGATTTCAATGACACCGAATTTTTCCTGAATGTTTGAAAGGACTCTCAGTGAAAAATTATGTAAATTAATGTATCAGTTATTGAATTAAACAAAATCTTTACCTGTTTTATTAAAAATTTTGAAATTTTTACAGACTGTTCTAGAGTGATACACAATCATTCCTGAATTTTTTGAAAATTTTAAATTGATTAGAAGTGGATGTTTTCCCACTGACGATAAAACTCATCTCACCCGGTATGTACATACAGGGTCTCCCAGAACTGGCGGACCAAAATAATACGGTGAATGTATCATCTTGTGGGAATAATAGGAAAAATGTTTAAAAAAATCTATCTTAAATAGTGATTAGGAAAGAAGCAATTTAAACTGACCAATGCTGTTGTTGATGTTAAGTTACCTATTAATTAGTTTTCCTGGTTTATTTGTAACTATGGATACATTTCAAATGATGCATATGCATTGTTGGGTAGGTATCTGCATTGTTTGTGCAATGACGGACGTTTTTAGGTTATAGTATTTTTCAGGTTATAGTATTTCTGCTAGGATGTTCCCTATTGGGAAAACGAACTGCGTACTCCTGAGGAGCAACTGTGGCACTCTCATCACACTGTCCATGTAAGACAAGCATATCAAAATATTCTGAAGCGGTAAACATTACGCGTATTTAATGACTTGTCAGAATTGTCAGAAATAATTTATTATGACATAATATTCAATTATAATGTCTTTGCAACAATCAAATTTGTTTCGATAGTTACCAATATAATTTTTTAAGGTAATTTTATAACGGGTGACTATTAAAATTTTCACTTGGAGTTGGCTTTGAACCAGTTTTTATTTTTGCTGTTACTTTAGACACACGCAAGAACGAACGACAAATGTCAGTCAGTACAATTGAAACATAACCTATAATGTTAATTATAATGTCAAACTTGTCAGTGTCTAAGGTGCAACGGAAAACAAAGAATGATCCATAGCCAACCCTAAGAGAAAATTTTAATAGTCACCCGTTATCTACACGCGATTGGTCAATTAAAAACGTTCTTATTTTAAAATCCAATGAGGATGGATTTTTTTCGTATCCCACCTCCACCCGGCGGCACGGCAATTTTGCCGGAATACATACACTATTACGGATATTACTATCAAGTAATAGTGCAGTGCTTATCAACATAATTACCGGCGTCTCGCCTCCGCATTTTGACTTTGTTGTGTATTATGTTCTGTGTCAATGTTAAGGAACTTCTTCACGATGTGATATGAGTATAATAATATACCTTTTTGAATTTCAACTACCAATGTGTTATCTAAATCCAGAATTTTTAAATTTTTAAAAAGAGATTGCGGTACTATTCCCGTTGCTGAAATTAAATATTTTTCCTATTATTGCCAGCAGATAATGATTTCACCGTGTTATTTTGGTCCGCCAGTTCTGGGAGACCCTGTATAATGCTGAAACACATTTTTTTTTCTGAGGGCATAAAACCAAGTCAATATCAATACATTAAATGCAGGTCCTAATTAGTTCACTACGTTAAAAATAGTAGTTTATTTGACGAGTTCTTGTGTAAATTGGGTTTTTTTTGCACTCGTGGGCCTTTAAAACGCTCGTTTCACTCGCGTTTTAAACTGGCCCACTCGTGCCAAAAAAACCCAATTTACACACGAACGAGTTGAATACAACGTTTTTTTGTTCGACGAGCTCCTTAAAGGCTCCAAATCGCTTAAAATCATTAAAATTAGCTTGACGTTTCGTTTTGACAAGTGGTGACATTTATCAAAATCCGTTCACATAGGAGCAATTTCTCAAATTCTGACAGTGTCGAACAAAAAATTAAATTGTTTACACTTTCCTTGTCCTAGGCACCTTTATAGAGGGTTCATCTTATTTTAATTTTATCAACGTCAAACAAGTATACGTATACTAATACGTTATTCACTTGTTGCAGGCTGGAAATTTTGAAAAGCATTTTAAAAATTAGAAAAACCAGGTCGATTTATTTTTTTATTTTTCACTTTAGTATAATTGCATGATAACTCCTAGGATACGAAATACGTAAACATGTCCATAACAACCGGAGAATAAAACAGGGCGTAATAAGAATAAGCGGGCGTAATAGGAATAAGCGGGAGTAATGAATTCATAACGCCCTCATCAATTCATAATTGCAAAGATGCCAATTTTTTTTTTTTTAAAGAACACGTATAGTGAAAAATAAAATCTTGTATGCACCACGGCGTCACCGAATGATTACGCCCATCGAACGATATCCATCTCTCGGGCTAAAGCCCTCGAGCTGGATTCATCGTTCTCCGGGCGTAATCATCGTTGTAACGCCCTTGGTGCATAAATAGCTATTATATCCGATCAGGCGATTTTTGCCTACTTATGGACTAGTTTTTAGGGCGTAATTCAGTATATTATAGCCCATGGCTGTAAAAGTTTTTTCCGCCCTTGTTTGTGCCGTTATATACTACAGTAATAATAACAACTGGCTTATTCCACCTTCCTGTTTTTTGTGTCGTTATTTTAAAATTGAATTTACCTAAATTATTATAGAATTGAAAACTTCGACCGGACATAAAATTTTGTACCGGGTGGGGCATCGTATACGCGCACGCGAGAAATCGCGACTTCTAATTAAATTAAATTGTCGAAATTTTATATACCTAACTAATTATTGATAAGGTATATTTGAGAATTTAAAAAAAAAAATTTGTTAATAAATAAGGCCGTAACAGTTTTATTAGTTTTCTGAAATTAACTGTTCATTTACCCATAAAGTTTTTACACTAAATGAATCTGTATCTCTTAGCGCACCAAACCCTGATGGCACAATTACAAATTTTGACTTGGTTTGCTAAATAATTCGCTTTTTTATTTAAACGCAAACCAGACGCCTGATTTATGGCACAATGGTATAATTTCCCAACAAAAGGTATTGCCGACCGTTTTAAACCTTTTTGCCATAAAATTGACAGTTTCCATTGTCACCTAAATTTACGACAGCACAAGTAGCAGATCATAAATAAAAATGATTTTGAAAGTTGAAATATAAAACTGCGTTTAATTCAAAATCTAATTGGTGTTTTTTTCCGCTGATTTCGTAAATAATTATAGGAAGTGAATCTGGGTAGGTTAGTATAAAAATCAGAATTTGACTTTTTGGTTGGAATTTACATTTTATTTTTTTTGGCTTTGTTTGTAAGTGAAAAATTATCAAAAAATTATGAAATGTACCTTACCAATAGCCAGATTAGTGTGAAAAATTTCGACAATTTTATTTAATTAGAAGTCGCGATTTCTCGCGTGCGCGTATACGATGCCCCACCCGGTACTATGCGGTCGCGAAATATCATTTTGTAGTGAGTTCAAAAGAAATATTATAACTAAATTCATTCATAGAAATTTGTTTTACAAAAATATTTTAATTGAAATGGTACACAAAACAGTAAATAAATAATGTAGTGTTAACCATCAAGATGACTTGAGTCGAGATATTTATTACAAAAAATTGTTAATTACTCATCTCTATTTGCAACCATTCTTACTTCATTTGTCTGCATCCTCGTGGTTAAAAGTGTAAATATTTAATTAACAATTATTAACAATGTTTTAACAGTTTAAGTATTATGTCTAATCTTATTGTTTATAAACAATGTACATTCTGTTTGTTTTTCCGAGATTAATGTTTTGAAAATTAAACATTAAACATTTACTCATTCCTTTAAAAAAAATGTTAGTTAAAATACGCAATCTCAAGTTATACGTAAAGTCCATTTTTAATTATAGTCCGATTGATCAATTAATTAAACAGAACAACTGTTATATTGCTATCTCTTTTCAACATAATGTAAAACAAGCTACTGAACACTTGTACGTATTGTCAAATTTTTAGGTTAGGTTTTAACCACGTTTGTGATAATTTTGTTTAATTTTGCTTGAAATTTCCACCGTATGATGCCAACGAAAAGCTACGCAGCAAGTGGACAGATTCATTTGCAGAATTTGTAACTGCAAAAATAATATTGGAATTGCGCAGAAACTTACAAGACTGGAAGTAGCGCGTACCGGGGATAAACTAATTCGTGGCATTGCCCAAACAAAATCTACGAAGAAAGAAAGACAATCTAAATCTGGTTGTTTAGTGTTTTGTTCAACAATTTTTAATATATCTTACCTATTAGTTGATAAGTGGTTATCAAAAGAAAGAGTTCTGAAAAGAGCTGTTTTTTGAAAGACAAAATCAAAACGGAGGAATGAATTTGCAGAAAAACTAAGAAAGCACGATTGTAATGACATCTGTCTCATGTTAGCTGCATACATTTTCAAATATTGGCAGCACGATGCACTGCTGTCAAGTGTCAAAAGCAAACGCAGGTCATGTCGACTTCTTGATTCCACATCGGACTATAATTAAAAACAAAAATTAAACATACTGTACCTTTAATATTAGTAAGAGAACCGGTTGCTATTGACAATCCAGACAAAGCTACAAAGCCCATAAACTTGACTTTAAAATAATCCATTTGAATCATTGTAAATATATAGTTTTAGAGTCTGATAAATATTTAATAATGCAACCTTAAATAAGATATTATAGTTTCATGAAAATATGTACCAGGTGACTATAAATGAATGTGACTTTTTTTCTTAGTTGGGAACATTTTTCATAAATTACTTTGGCAAACTTGATACGTTAATTAATCAACACATTGGCGTACGTTCATCATTTTGACATTTTATGTACCGGGTGATCAAGAAGGACTGTTTAAGTTGGCAATACAATTAAGAACATTTTTTTATTCGGCTATTTAGAACACTGCAACCGGATATGTTTTGTGGGTTTATTTGACAGATACCTGACGTAGCATTAACAACGACAAAATGGTAGGTTATGAGCGTAAAAATTAACGGCAAAAAGAAATCAAAGTCGGAATTCGGAGTAATAATCTAAAAATTAACTAAAGGAAATTCTCGAAATGCTCCCCATTAACATAAATTAACTCTTCTCTCGAACAATTTAGCGGCATGTTTGTAAATATATAGTTTTATAGTTTTGAAATGTCAAATTTGACTTGTCACTGATGCGGCTGTCAGTGTGAAGCCATCAACAACCGGAAGTTACTCCAGTTGTACGATTTAAAAATAAAATTCAGTATCACCAACTTGAAACAGTCCTTCTTGATCACCCCGTATTAATAAATTGTGTAAAATAGACGAGGACGCCTATGTTTATGTCAACTGTCACATTAAACAGCAAAATAACCAACAATAGTATTACCAATCTATGAAAAAACGTCACATTCATTTATAGTCACCCGGTACCTAATACATACCCGGTGTCCACGACGAAAATTACTTACTTTAACACCAGAAAAATTTCAAGATTTCAAAATTTGTTTGGAATGAGCTGTCATATCGTTTAAATAGGTATGAACAGTGTCAATTTTGAATAGTTAATTTTATTAAAGGTAACGCATTTATTACCTTATTGCTCTGACATTCTAATAAAAATCTTGAAGAGAAACATGGTTATTATTTCGAAACAATTTTTAGTTAACAGTGTAGGTCTTAATCAAAATTGTCATATCTAAATAACTGACTCTATGCGGAATTTGGAAGCTATTAATTTACTGTATACTTATTTGAATAAAGAAATATCCAAATTAATTAAACACTAGTAAATATTTAAGAAATAGCGAGTGGCAAACAAAATTTGTCAAATTTGTGGTAAAGATCCTACCTTGGCACATACCTTTAGAAAGTGATTCGCGAACTTTATCCAACGTCAACTTTACACTAAAAACTACAGCACAGCACTCTTCAGAATACCAGATACATGGCAACTTTTGACGCGTTTCTCCCGCCAGCCCCGCCCAAGGGCGTAGCAATGATTTTTTGCTGGGGTGGGCCAGATTTTAAACCACAGACAGATGATAGATAGATATGGCAGATGTATCTTGTTTTTAATGTGTTTTACTTTTATTCTGGGGTGGGTCGGGCCTACCTGCCCCCCCCCCTTTGCTACGCCCTTGATGCCCCGCCCCCGCCGCACAGTGGGAAAAATTACCGAAAAACTGGCCAAAAGTCGAAAGAATCAAAATAATTTATTGAAAATTCAAAAATAGGGGTTTTCGAGATCGCTGATTACGAATTTCTTATTAGTTTTTCCAAAAACAAAATGGCGGATCCAAAATGGCAATTCGAAATATTACCAAGTTTATCAATTTTAATGAAATTTAGTAATGGGGCTGTTTTTAGGTCACTGATCCAAAATGATTATTGTAATATAACGTCCCGAGTTTCAGTTAAACTTGGTTTAATGAGTCTAAAAAATTGCAATCTCGTAAGATAAACAGCTTTGTTGCCGTCCACAACCGTAACAAAGAAATTTTAATTATGAAAAAAATACATGATCAAATGCATCTGTAAACATTTTCCCTTTTTCCACTTCATCACCATTTCCGAAAGAAAAATTAAAAAAAAAAGATAAAGCGCAGGTGGGCGCAGCTAGTTTTTGTATAATATTATACAGGAAGGTTTAAGAAACAATATAGGAGTGATAAGAGAGTGGGCATATGTGGGAATTTTTTTGTATGTCACTTTTAATTCAAGATTTTTGAATGAGATTTGCGAAAAATAAAGCTACATTCATCATTACACTAATAATTACAGGTTTGCAATTACTAAAAATTTTGTGGTACATTTCATTCCACATTGCTGGGGGAAGATGATCCATTTTGTTGTACTTTATTAACGCAATTTCTGACGAAACAAGAAGCGAAACAATTAACAGCATGTTTGATGCTGAGAAAAACGCAGCATTTATTCGTTTCAATGCTGACTTTTTAGGCGATGCCACGAAGGTATAAAGGACAACTGTGACTTATTAATCGGTTTATTTTATGCCAGAGGTCCACTATAATAAAGCTTGGTTTATACAGAGTGTCTATAAATGATTGTGGCATCCAAGTAGGCTTTGAATGGTTGCCGACTCTTTCACCAGAAATCGAATAATATTAGCCTGATCTACGATGTGCAACCCCAGAACAAACTGATTTTACTGGTTGCCTATTGCGTAGCTTGATAAAATTAATGCTTACAAAAAAATTAAATAAAAATAAATTATTGAAATTGATCCTAAGCCTCAACACTCTCAACAAATTATGTATTTATTAAACACTTAAGAAGGTGAATAACATCAGTGATTCAGTTAAAAAAGTAACAATATAAATTAAAGGAATGGTTCGAAGTGTCCTCCATTTTGCTCTGAATATCTTCTCACTCTCTTGATGTTACGACAACAGATGGTAATCTCTTCTATTAACTCGTTTAAATTATTAATTTCTCATTTATACACTTCACTTTTCACATAGCTGAACACAGAAAAGTCAGGTGAACAGATTATTCTGAAATTAATTACAATAATTTATGCAGCTTTCAGGATCATTAAGGAGGAGCTATTGTACAGTTGTATGGATGTAAATGCAAGTTCTCCTCTAACAACTTTATGGCATGTAAGTACTGCAATTTGATGAAAGAGTCTAGTAGGTAAGTTCTCGGATGTGCTTCTAAATGATCTCGTATATTTTCAACTACATTTTCCATCACCTTGGGACGACTTGACGATTTCCCCTTTTCAACACTACCGGTAGTAACAAAACGATTAAAAATTCGATGTATGTGAGCTGTGAGGCACTTTTCTAAAACATTTTGGTGCAGGTACTTAGCTAAAAATTCTTCTTTGCAAGCTTGAACGCTGTATGTCCGTTCCTCATCTCTTTTGACACTGTTGCGGTAAGAAGACATCATAAGGAACTTATTCTGTTCAAGTGTGAACACCATTTTAGCAATTACTTCTAAAATATTTGAGAGGTTATAAAATTATAAAAACAGATAAAGACAATACCTTTGTAACACCACCGGAAGTGAAAAAAGCTTTTTTAAACAATAAGCAGACCAGGAACGCAAGAAACAACAAAACAGGCCTTCAAAGCGTAAATGAGGTTAAGTTGATTTCGTGTTGACAGTTTGTGAATATATTTGACAATTTGGCGGTTAGTAGTTGACGAATTTAAAGGGGTTGACAAATTCAAATTCCAGAGCCCTCTGCGATCCCACATTCTTTTATAGACAGTCTGTACTATCGGTTTTGTAACGGTCAGATCATGACACGGTCACGGTCAAGTTTTTTGACGGACCATTCATACTGTCGCGGTCAAGCAAGCATCAGTCTCGTTCAAGCAACATCTCGAAGAAGAAGGATATTATGTTTTCCAATCTTTCCATAAAGGACTTAGCCATAGTGGCTTGCATTTTGGACGAAGAAGAAGAGAACAGTACCTTTCTTTAATATTTCACCAAATTCCTTCCATTTTTTATTCTTATGCATGTTGTCGGAATATCTGTTGTCTGTAAAATTATACAGTTCTGCGTGCCCTCGCACCAGTTCTATTAGCCTTTCGTCCATATTCTTTACAAAACAACTTCACTGTTCACTGGCGTAGGTACTGTTACATTTTAAAAAATGCAAATATTCCTTGATCATACGATCACCGTGCGCACGACTCGCGGCGAGTCCGTTTTCCGCCGAAAATGCAAAAATTCGAATTGAGAGGGGCGAAACTATAAAGGAGAGATACCAGTGCAGATTTAGAGAGAGGTCTTTGGAGTTTGGTCAGTCGTGTTTCGCTTTTGGTCTTTGGTCCTTGGTCAGGGAGGCCAGATCGGTAGGGGACTGTGTAAGGGGCTGAAACGGCGAGTGGTTAAACGGCGAGAAAAGGGTGTGGAGACGTCGAGGATCCGAAGAGGGTGAGGCTGGAAAAAGAGTCCAGGAAGGCCAAACCCAGACGCCGAGGAGCGGATTTACGGATCCCCGACGGAAGGTTCGCGGAACGGAAAACGTTTTTATATGCCATTCACGATGTTTTGGCATAAGGGGAGGCTATGGAAAAAGTGCATTTAAGTTGGCAGTAAAGCTGTCTGTTGAATTAGGTTATTTTTTTCTAAGTTTGAGGTTATAAACTGCGTCATTGTCTAGTGCATTGTTGTCAGTTTTACTAGTTTGCAATATAAAATACTCACACATTTTTAATCCAATTTAACAAAACAGGAAACTGACTTGAACAGACTACAGAATAGTAGGGACCGGGACCGAAAGTTAAAGTGGCTCCTGCACCACTTAGATAACCCACCTATACAGTGTCTTAACCAACCAGTTAGTAACTTGTCAATGAATTTTTTATTTTAACCAAAACGTTCCTAGAACTAGATTGTATAAAATCTTGTACCTACTTATTAAGCCTTACTTTATTCGAATCTTTCTGCAAAATATTTACACACCCATCGTCCATGACAAAAAAAAGAACAAAACTATTCAACTTCCATAATTTCATTAGAAAATTCTGAATCATCATTACCTGCATCAAATTCCGAGTCAGATTCTCCTAATGAAATTATTAAAGGAAGATTTCTCATTAATTTTGCCCAATCTTCCGAAATAAGTTCTTCACAATATCTACAAAAATGTTGGCAAATTTCAGGAGTACATTTTAAAATAGACTCAAGCCATAAATTCACAACTCTATCGCGAAGTTATAATAGGGCTTACAAAACCCCTGTGCCATTTCAATTGGGTCGTTGTTTCTTCCTTCACTATCCGTGCTACATATTTATCTTGTACTCACCTACGATTGAATTTATACATAAAAAGAACTTGACTTCACTGTAACTTACTGAAAATATGTTCTGCAGTCTAATACAAACACCATCAATACGTTTTAATGTCGCTTAATTATGATTACGGTAAATTCGGCAACATGTTACGTTCATTTTGATAGGTCCGCATGTCAGGCACTTTAGTGACAGCAGAGATGACAGAAATCAAACATGTATCCAACGTTAAAAAATGAAATCATAGCCTCCCCTTATGCCAAAACATCGTGAATGGCATATATTATCAAATAATCAGATTTGTACGTGTGCAGGCCTGGGTGAAAATATTCATTTCCTTTAAACCACTCGGAGTTTTCTTCCGGTTAGCACCACCCATCTCCACATTTAGGTTGTACTCTCAAGCAGTCTCCAGTGCATCTCGACCCGAAGTCTGTTAAATCGTTATTTTGGGAAAATTTCATCATCAGGGAAAATAAATAACGTAACAGTACCTACCAATGTTTAGGTATATGAATGGATGATGAGTGTTTTGATCTGACCCCGTGATCATTGCTTGTTCAGACTTGCGGTTTCTGCACGGTCACGGCACGGTCTCGGATCGCTCAAATATTCTTCACCAGAATGAGCGCGGTCATTTGACCAGAGCGTGACTTGACCGTGCCTCATAATATGAACACTTCAATGCAAAATGCATGTTCTAATATTTGACTTGACCGTGATCAGACCCCGATCTGACCGCGACTGTACCTATAGTATGAATCGGCCTTATTGTATTAATTAAATTCTGAATCGTTATGTTAAAGAATGTCCATTGGTCTAGTGAAAATGACACACTGAATTGTCAAGATGTCGCAAATGGGCGATCATTAACAAACAATAGTACGAGTATATGATAAATTTACTTTACAAGTACGAGGCCGCGTCAAACGAAGAAAATGTGAAACTCCGGACAGGAAATTTTTGCCGTAACACCAGATGGCAAACAAAAAAGAAATAATGAAATTTTTGGAAACATTCCATAAATTAAAATAGGCATCGCTTCGGCAAATTTTCTCACCTATTCTCAGATTTACTATTTCAAATTCGACAAACAGTGAGTTATTAACAATATTTTAACTTCTTCACTCGCTTGTTGCCAGGACAAATATGTTACGTTATTAGATAACTTCCATCGACGATCATAATAAACTACCTAAAACAAATTTTCTTGAGATCAGTGATAAAAACTTACCCCTTCTTGACAAAAGTTTAACTTTTTACATGATTGCGTAGATAAACATTTTTCTATTGAGAATGAAGTAATGTTAATTTTGTAATTTGGGGAGTTGGGGTGCAGGGGTCCATACAAATGAAAAAGAACGTCGACTGGTCCTTCCAGAAGCACATACACACTTCCCTCTTTTTGTAAGTCAGATTCCAAAACTGAATACTTTGGAATTAAAGTAAAACTGGGATTCATCCGTAAAAGTATCTCGTGTTGCTCTGTGATTAAGGGAGACCCAGCTTCAAGAAAATACTTGTCGTGCCACGAATCAAATTTCACTTCAACATCTAACAATTCTAACTAAAACAAAAAAACCTCTCAAGATTATACATATGAAACCTTTGAGTCTAGTTCTTCCTAAATAGGACATTCTACCTTATTTTTGCAAACAGAGATGTACTGAATGAAAATAGAATAAATTTCAGTAAGGAATATACATACAGGGTGATTCATATAGTATCATACAAACTTTAACCGGTGGTAGATTCCAACCCCTAGACACTCTTACAAAAATGTCTAGGTTCTAAGGTTAAAATTCTTAAAAAGAAGAGTTGAAGAGTGTACTACCATCTTTTAAGAACTGCAGATAAAGAAAATATTTTACGTTGAAACAAACTGTCAGGCATTGTTGTCAAAATGAGACTTTATAATACCAATATTTTCTCTATAGCAACAATTGTTTGCTTCTATTATGACATTCATGACATTTGTTATACATTGGACGTAAAGTGGAATAATTTAGCGAAGAATGACATTTACTAATAATGAAAAAACCGATGTGGTAATTTTTGCCAATTTTGGCGTATGACTCAAAATTTTATTGTCAAGAGACCGGAATCTACCGCTGGTTAAAATATTTATGAAACTATATGAATTACCCTGTATATGTAAGTATGTAGTATTATTAGAAGAATCCTTTTAATTCAATAAACTATTGACATACTTTTTTTTATATATATATTTTTTTATTCAAACTATTTATAATATTCATTTGTTTTTATAACAACTGCTCACTAATTAATATCAAATATAAATTTAATATTACAACAGCCCCCCTTAAATTTATTTTTTTTTATTCTATATTCTTAATGCCGGAATTTTGTAAGCAATAGTTATGTTTGAATTTTGATAGGGGCTTCGTTAAAAAATCGGCGAACATTTCACTGGTTTGTATGTATTTAATTTCTATTTCTTTTCTTTGCAATATTTCTCATATAAAATGATGCCTGATATCTATGTGCTTGGTTCTGGAATGTTGAATTGGGTTTTGTGCGAGGCTCCTTGCACCTCGATTATCGTTCATTATTTATATTTGTTTATCTATGTCCAACACATCCCTTAAAAATCGTCGTAAATAGATGGCTTCTTTTGTTGCATCGGATAAAGCCATATATTCTGCTTCTGTACTTGAGAGTGCTACTGCTTGTTGCTTTCTTGCTTCCCAGCTGACAGAACAATTTGCAAAAATAAAAATATATCCTGTGTAAGATTTTCTGTCGTCAGGATTCGCTCCCCAGTCAGCATCTGCAAAACCAATTATATCTTCAACATTTTTTTCGTAAACTAATCCGTAGTCCCTAGTTCCTTTTAAATATCGTAGTACTCTTTTCGCAGCAATCCAGTGTTCCTTTCCAAAACACGTATTATATTGACTTAAACAGCTTACGGCATGTGAAATATCTGGCCTTGTTGAAACTGATAAATACATAAGGGAACCAATTAAATTCTAATATGGACACCTTGTCATTTCTTCTTTTTCTTTTTCCATTTTTGAACACATTTCTTTTGACAGTTTAACATTTGGGTCCATGGGAGTTGAAACTTCTTTTGAATTTTCCATTCCAAAACGCTTTAATAAATCATCGACATATTTCTTCTGACTCATAGTAACTTTGTTTTTCTTTACGTTAAATTCAATTTCCAAACAATATTTTATCTGTCCCATATCTTTCATCTGGAAAATTTTCGCAAGATTTTCTTTCAGATTATTAATTTATTCCATGCTGTTAGACGCTATTATTATATCATCTACATACACTGCTATTAAAACCATGTTTTCTTCGTTTCCTCTTCTTGTTTTTCTCATATAGATGCATTTGTCTGTGCTGAGGGGTCTTAAATTCAACTTCTGTAGGTTCTCATCTAATTTTTTGTACCATTGACGACCTGACTGCGTCAATCCATATAATGCTTTTTTCAATAAACAAACTTTGTTTTTGAACACGACTTCTGCTCCAATTTCATTTATTCCTTCAGGTAATTCCATGTAAATTTCCTCATCAATATTCCCATTCAAGTATACTGTTACAAAATCCAACTGATGAACTATTAAATTGTATAGTGCTGCGATGGCCATTATTAGTCTTACAGAACATAATCTTGAAACAGGTGCAAAAGTTTCTTGGAAATCTATTCCTGGCAATTGGGCATAACCTTTTGCAACTAATCTTGCTTTTCGACGAGCGATCGTACCATCGGAATTAAATTTTGTTTTCAGAACCCATTTACAGTCTATTACTTTTCGATCACTTGGGCGAGCAACTATTTCCCATGTTTTATTTTTCTTTAGAGAATTTAATTCATTTTTCATCGCTTCTCTCCATTCTTCGGATTCTTGTCGTAAAAATGCTTCTTTAATTGTTTTTGGATCTTCTTCAGTCATTTCATTTGTTCTTGAACCTTCTTTCTCTGTTATTTCTTCTTCACATGCTTGTACGTATAATTTCTTAGGTCTTCCTTTCTTTCCTGTATAAATAAATTTTGGTCTTCCAGGTTTTCGCTTTTCTCTTGTTTCTACTTCTCTTCTTTCGTTGTAATTTTCATGCAAGTTGTCTATTTCTGTTATTACTAGCTTCACGTTCTGTTTCTTCATTTTCTGGTTGATTTTCTATTGATTCATTTTCATTTTCAAGTTTTCTATAATTGTTCAAATATATTTCAACTTCTCTTTCTTTCTTCATAATATCTTCAGAAGTAAATTCTTCCTGCATCGGTTGTTCTTTTACTTCAAAATTATTTACAAATTTTACATCTCTTGTTGCATAAATTCTTTTAGAATCGGGACACCACACTCGATACGCTCTTCTTTCTGTTGAATAACCCACGAAAATACATTTCTTACTTCTTTTTTCAAATTTTCCTTTATTTGGAGTTTTATCTAACCTGTAACCTTTCGTTCCAAAAATTTGAAAGTGTTTCACGCTAAAATCCTTTCCCGTCCATAATTTGTGCGGTGTTTGTCCATTTATACTTATAGATGCACATCTATTTCTTAAATAATTTGCTGTAGAAATTGCTTCTGCCCAAAATGAGGGCAACAATTGCGATTGTATCATCATAAATCTACCATTTCTACTAAAGTGCGATTTCTTCGTTCTGCGACGCCATTTTGTTCTGGTGTATATGCCACCGTCATTTCATGTTTTATTCCATGTTTCTCCAAATAACTTTCAAGATCATTACATTAATATTCAGTTCCATTATCCGATCGAAGACATTTTATTCTTTTTCCTAGTTGATTTTTATTTAAATCTTCTTTCTTTTAATATTCTCCTGGGCCCATAACCCTTTGTAGTATTATTAGAAGAATCTTTTTAATTCACTAAACTATTGACAGACTTTTTGTTTATATTTTTTTTTATTCAAACTATTTATAATATTCATTTGTTTTTATAACAACTGCTCACTAATTAATATCAAATATAAATTTAATATTACAACAATGTATAATGCTGAAACACAATTTTTTTTTCTGAGGGCATAAAACCAAGTCAATATCATTAGATTAAATGTAGGTCCTAATTAGTTCACTACGTTAAAAAATTTAACTGTTTACACTTTCCTTGTCCTAGGCGCCCTTGTAGAGGGTTCATCTTATTTTAATTTTATCAACGTCAGACAAGTATACCTATACGTTATTCACTTGTTGCAGGCTGGAAATTTTGAAAAGCATTTTAAAAATTAGAAAAACCAGATCGATTTAGTTTTTAATAAGTCTGAAAGTGCTCACGAGTGCGAAGAGGGTCACACAAGATTTATATAGACTGTTGATAAAGTGTGAATAATTCCACTCAGAAAGTTTGTATAGGAACAATTTTCAAATATTTACAGAGATTTCATAAAGTTTTAAGCCTTATTTAAAGATTACAAATTGGACAGAAATAGTTATTAACGAAATGAGTGCGAGAAGACATTTTTCGCGCATGAGCGCATTATGAGGCACGAGCGCCGAAGGAGCGAGTGCTTTAATTGTGCGAATGTGCCGAATACGTCTTCTCGTCTTCTTTCGTTCCTACAATATTTTTTGAAACGAACATTATGTTTGATTTGTCATATACCCTTTGTGAATAGGATGGCGCTTGTCCATGCGCCTTGTCCATGCGCTTGGCAAAGTGTCAATCGAATTAATTAATAGCGATCTATTTTCACTTTTTCCACATTTCATTATCCAAATTGAAGAAATGGCGTTTTGTAAACCAAAGTTTATTATTATCAAGTCAAATTATTTTCAAAATGCTCAAAAAGGCGAAATCATCCAAAAAGCATTCGCACTAGTGCGCGAACGTCAATTTCGGCCTGCGACCACACAGTAGTGGGCGAACATTGATTTCGCGCACTACTATGCGGTCGCGACATATCAATTTGAAGGTAGTGAATTCAAAATAGTAATTTATTATACAAGTTTTATAAAACACCATTCTGTCGCACGCGTTTTTTGGAACACGAGGAGCGCAGCGACGAGTGCTATAAAGCAAACAAGTGCGACAAAATGGCTTATAAAACGAGTATAATACAATATTTTTTCTATTTTGCCCCTTAAATTTAAAAAAAGTTTAAAACATAATGCTAGGAAAATTATATTTGGCAAATATAAGGATTGGTGACGCTCGCAAATAGACGAACAATTGTAAGTTTTGAATTTAAAGTGTCATGAAGTGCAGTGATTATGTAGCAACAACTCACTATAAGTCACTGTCAACATTAAAAATTTACGTAAATGTTCCTCAAACGCGTATCGAAAAGAGCTCCTTTTCAAAACCCGTTTGAGTGTTAGGTATACTGACTGTGTTATAGGTGCAAAATAGAAAAAAAAAAAATAACTAAATTCATTCATAGAAATTTGTTTTACAAAAATATTTTAACTGAAATGGTACACAAAGCAGTAAATAAATAATGTAGTGTTAACCACCAAGACGACTTGAGTCGAGATATTTATCTCTATTTGCAACCATTCTTACTTCATTTGTCGGCATCCTTGTGTTTAAAAGTGTAAATATTTAATTAACAATTATTAACAATGTTTAGTTTTGTCTAATCTTAATTGTTTATAAACAATGTACATCCTGTTCGTTTTTTCTGAGATTAATGTTTTGAGAATTAAACATTAAACAATTACTCATTCCTTTAAAAAAAATGTTAGTCAAAATACGCAATCTCAAGTTATACGTAAAGTCCATTTTTTAATTATAGTCCGATGGATCAGTTAATAAGCAGAACAACTGTTATATTGCTATCTCTTTTCAACATAATGTAAAACAAGCTACTGAACTCTTGTACGTATTGTCAAATTTTTAGGTTAGGTTTTAACCATGTTTGTGATAATTTTGTTTAATTTTGCTTGAAATTTCGGTAATTGTTCACTTTAACTACTTCTGGAATTTTCGCGTTTTTTCTGGCTAGACAGCCTCAGGACATCCTCCTAGATCGTGTCCCACCATTCAAACCTTGTGCAAATGCCTTTTTTTTCTCTCTTGTTGTGTTTCAAGGTCGCGTCAAGGTCGCGCCAAGTCTTAGTATAACTAAAGGGTAAGGAAAATTTTTATTTGCACAAGGTTTGACTGGTGGGAAACGATGTACGAGGACGTCCTGAGGCTGTCTAGCCAGAAAAAACGCGAAAATTCCAGAAGTAGTTAAAGTGAACAATTACCGAAATTTCCACCGTATGATGCCAATGAAAAGTTACGCAGCAAGTGGACAGATTCATTTGCAGAATTTGTAATTGCAAAATTAATATTGGAATTGCGCAGAAACTTACAAGACTGGAAGTTAGCGCGTAGGGGATAAACTAATTCGTGGCATTGCCCAAACAAAATCTACGAAGAAAGAAAGACAATCTAAATCTGGTTGTTTAGTGTTTTGTTCAACAATTTTTAATATATCTTACCTATTAGTTGATAAGTGGTTATCAAAAGAAAGAGTTCTGAAAAGAACTGTTTTTTGAAAGACAAAATCAAAACGGAGGAATGAATTTGCAGAAAACTAAGAAAGCACGATTATAATGACAGCTGTCTCATGTTGGCTGCATAAATTTTCAAATATTGGTACTGATGCACTGCTGTCAAGTGTCAAAAGCAGACGCAGGTCATGTCGACTTCTTGATTCCGACTACCGCATCGGACTATAATTAAAAACAAAAATTAAACATACTGTGCGTTTAATATTAGTAAGAGAACCGGTTGCTATTGACAATCCAGACAAAGCTACAAAGCCCATAAACTTGACTTTAAAAAAATCCATTTGAATCATTGTAAATATATAGTTTTAGAGTCTGGTAAATATTTAATAATGTAACCTTAAATATGAAATTACAGTTTCATGAAAATATGTACCAGGTGACTATAAATGAATGTGACTTTTTTTTTTAGTTGGGAACATTTTTAATAAATTACTTTGGCAAACTTGATACGTTAATTAATCAACACATTGGCGTACGTACATCATTTTGACATTTTATGTACCGGGTGATCAAGGACTGTTTAAGTTGGCAATACAATTAAGAACATTTTTTTATTCGGCTATTTAGAACACTGCAACCGGATATGTTTTGTGGGTTTATTTGACAGATATCTGACGTAGCATTAACAACGACAAAATGGTACGTTATGAGAGTAAAAATTAACGGCAAAAAGAAATCAAAGTCGTATTCGGAATAATAATCTAAAAATTAACTAAAGGAAATTCTCGAAGTGCTCCCCATTTTGCTCTAAACATAAATTAACTCTTCTCTCGAACAATTTACCGGCATGTTTAATTTAATTTGAAATGTCAAATTCGACTTGTCACTGATGCGGCTGTCAGTGTGAAGCCATCAACAACTGGAAGTTACTCCAGTTGTACGATTTAAAAATAAAATTCAATATCACCAACTCGAAACAGTCCTTCTTGATCACCCCGTATTAATAAATTGTGTAAAATAGACGAGGACGCCTATGTTTATGTCAACTGTCACATTAAACAGCAAAATAACCAACAATAGTATTACCAATCTATGAAAAAAAGTCACATTCATTTATAGCCACCCGGTACCTAATACATACCCGGTGTCGACGACGAAAATTCCTTACTTTAACACCAGAAAAATTTCAAGATTTCAAAATTTGTTTGGAATGAGCTGTCATATCGTTTAAATATGAACAGTGTCAATTTTGAATAATTAATTTTATTAAAGGTAGCGTTGCTTTGACATTCTAATAAAAATCTTGAAGAGAAACATGGTTATTATTTCGAAACAATTTTTAGTTGACGATGTAGGTCTTAATCAAAATTGTCATATCTAAATAACTAACTCTATGCGGAATTTGGAAGCTATCAATTTACTGTACAAGGTGATTCTGAAATAAGTTTGGACAAAAAATGTGGAGTATCCTTGACACAAAATAATTCTGCGTAAATGACTTTTGGAGGTGAAATCAAAAGGATGGAAATTACCCTATATCCTTGTATTTCCAACGCCTATGAATAGGGAAAATTTGTTCGAATTTGTTCAATTCATTACCAACCATTGTTACATCAACTCCACAATAAAGTCGTAGGTACAAGCCGTGTGCAAGCACACTGCTTTGTAAATGTTTCTATGGAAATGATCGAGAGGAGTAAGGTTACGTTTGTGACTGACGGGCACCTTTGATTATTATTGTTGTTAAGCTACCAAGATAATCAGGTAATCACCTTTAACTCAGCAGCGTACTTGAAATTTTGACCAAATTTTTAATCATTTGTATCTCGAAAACGAAAAAACTTTTATAAGAAAAATTTTTTGTCAATGACTTCTTCTCATCATCACCAATTACCGTTTTTTTTTCCAAACTTATTTCAGAATCACCCTGTATATTTCAATAAAGAAATATCCAAATTAATTAAACACTAGTATTTGAAAATATTTAATAAATAGCGGGTGGCAAACAAAGTTTGTCAAGTTTGTGGTACATACCTTTAGAAAGTGATTCGCGAATCTTATCCAACGTCAACTTTACACTAAACGCTACAGCCTACCTACACCAGACAATTAATAGTTATTTAAGATATAAGTGTAAAAAGTTATCCTTTATTGCACGAACGGGTTTAAAATACGACCGAGGTACGAGGGAGTGAGTGCAACAAAGAAACTTTTCACACGTATGTCTTACAACATTTTATCTACGATCGTGAGATCATCACACCGGTTTCAACATAAATTTGCATAAAATACACTCACCGGCACAAAAAACGACTCATTATGATTTCTTTAATAAATGATCTTGAAATTATATTTGTGGTGATTTTTCTTTATCATAGTTAAATTGGGATATTTTCAATGATCGGGAGTGCTATGGTCACCATGGCAACCGAATTGTTTTGTTTAAATAAATTATTAGAAAATTTGCGTTACTTCCACGTTGTGTTTTTGTCAGTTGATTTACGTGTTAAAAGATTTAATGTGACAGTACGAGACACTAATTCAAAATGCTGTTCAAATTTTGACAATTTTTCATAACATAAAATTTTTTATGAAAATTTAATTTTTATTTTTTTTCATTAAAATTTTATTTGCTGTGTTTAATGTTTTGTTTGTCGGATATTCTTTGGCAAAAAATAACTTAAATAACACTTATCAATACAACGTGATATCAAAAAAATTTTCTAAGACAATGAATTACTTAATTATATTAATAAAATTCAAAGTGAGTCGTTTTTTGTGCCGGTCAGTGTAATTATCATTGGTTCAATATTTCATGAATAACCAAAGTCGTTTGAGAACCACGTCGTTTAGCAACCTACTTCTTTCTAAACAACGTTTCCAACAAATTCGATTGTTGTATTCTGACAGTTCTGTGCCAGAAAAGCGAGAAATCGTGCTCTAAAACTTTTAGAGAACGATTCCGTCAGTTTCTCTAAACGTCAACTTTGACAACGATTTTTAGTGCAAAAAGTGCCTACTTTTTACGCGATCGTAGATAAACTATTAAGACGTCGCATTGCTACCCCCAATTTTTGGAAACACGATTCCAGCGCGGCGCGAGCACTTGGCCGAACTAATTTTATAAAGCATGCTTGATGGAGTTGTTTAACTTAATAATTTTGTCCTCATTTAATATTAATTTCAAATGTAAAATGTCTTTAAAATGCACAACGTTTTATTAATTATAAGAAAAATTAACAATAAATGAATTAAATTAAAAACTAGAACCAAAACTAAAATTAAATATTCTGAAAATTCCCATTTTCTTCGTAAGTAACATGTCTTTTTAAATTCTCTTCTTACGTCCTGCAGTTTTTTTTTTATATAAATGATCAAATGGCTTTTACATATAAACCATGACAATTAATTTTTCGTTCTAAGGCTATAAATAATTTCTTTCCAATACTTCTTTTATTCAAAAATACACTTAGATCGTAAATTTTGGCAACATAACACACAACTCTTCTGTTATACATATATACATAGTGGATCGATAAAAACGGTACCAATTTTGTACGCTCATATTTTCCTGAGTTAATGGGTCATATGCATAAACCATTAGCAAATGCTTTTACTTGTATTAGTGAGAGGTAGAAATACATGGACTCTATTAGATAGAAAAAGACAAATATATAGTAAAAGCAAATGCTTATTCTTATGCATACTACCCATTATCTGTTTTTAATTAGTAATATACCAGTGAAAAGCTCAATATTTATAGAAAAGATTGTTGTTGTCCAGAACTCAAAAATTGTGCGTCACAACATGAAGACATGCAAAAATTCTCTCAATTATTATAAGTTTTCCAGATATGGTTCAATATGCTCCCCATTTTTATTAACTACCATTTGCAATCGTCTTCACTAGTGATAGATGGAGCAACATCAACATCGCACCGAGCGGCACAAACAATCATAGGTACACCTTGAGCTGAAGGCTCCTGAACGATTAACGGAATGCTGGAATCAGCTACCTCAGAGACAAATATGTAGCTTCTGCAATTAGGGACGGACAAAGACGATTACAAATGATAGTTAAAGAAAATGGAGGGCATATTGAACCATATCTGGAAACTCATAATTGAGATAGGTAATCTTCAAAACCAGAATTTTTGCATGTCTTCATGTTATGACGCACAACTTTTGAGTTAGGACTATATCTGCACAGCAAGAGGCCTTCATCTTTTCTATAAATATTGGGTTTTTCACTGGTATATTAATCATTTAAAAAACTTAATAACTCAGGAAGATATGAACGAACAAAATTTGTACCGTTTTTTTCGGCCCACTGTGTATTTTAGTTTCAATTTTAACTTGTCATGCTCCTTAAAAGAATAGGTACCGGGGGCACACACTATTGTTTGGTTTCTTTTTGTCTTTAATTGAAACTGGAAGTATAACTTTATTAAGAAGTCAGTTTCATCACTTAAGTTTTTACCTTTATAAATTACGTAGCAGATTCACAAATTGCCCAAAAAGTATAAAATGTTATTTTTTTCCTTTCTTTATTGTTTTCTTATTGACAATTTCTCAATACTGAAAACGTTGGCTATTGTAATTACTTTCATTTAATAAATGGCACTAATTCCTACCTTTTTATTCACAGAAAGTCTTATATCTTTAATACTCGTAAGTACATTTTTATTTTTTTCAGAAAAGTGTCACATTTGACAAATATTTTTTGACTGTTTTAAATACAACGGTAATAATCGAAATTTTACGAATAAATACGACGGAGTGTTTTGGCCAAATGCGTGCGGAGCAGCACCGTTGAATCTATTCCAACATTATTATATGGGATTGAAGTGTCTTACTCACGGCCTCCTAGATTCATAAGAGACTCGTCTCTTATAAGTCTTATGAGTCTCTTATATATAAAGTGCATTCATTTTTGTAATGACGAACTAACTGGAACTTTTTTTTGTTAGATTTTTTTACAAAATAAATGAAATTTAGACAGTTGGCAATGATTTCAATTGTCATATGATTGTCACTGTCAAAATGAATGAATTTACAAAACGGAGTAAAGCATCAATAAGCAAGCAGACGAACCAGCACATTTTAAAGGCTTTTAACAAAGTAAAATAAATTACTCATAGAGATAATGATAATGGAAACGCAAGTATGAAAAGTACAAAATTGTAGAAGCAGTGGTAGATGTTTTCGGTAAATTCTATTCTAAAATAAACCTCTCCCTAAGTGCTGTACAGGCTTCAGTCCCAGAAGTATGTACAAAATTTTAAATGAAGGACAAGGACAAGGCTTATGGGAAACTTTAGCATCCATGACATATCTTCGATTATTGTTAATTTGGTTGAAGATTCCGATTCGGATTTAGAAAACAGCGACGATGACGAGGATGAGTAGCAAAATGCAACATTATTTCATTGTTACGTTCAACTGCCTTTTCGTATTTGTTTAGTGCAACTTGGCTTTTTGTTAGAGTTTGGCAATTTTACCCTTTGGTGTTGCCATGTGTTGTATTACATAGTAGGCATATAATAACAAACAATTGTAATTGTACTTTTGAGTTGTCATAATAAATAATTTCGTGTTCGCTGATCCTGTATTGCTGATTCATTGAAACTCTCACAGGTTATGGGCCCAGTACAAACAGGTTCACGATTAATTGAAATTTGAAGACTGCTATCGCGCAAAATCTAACGCAATTTAGTGGAAATGAGTTTCACAAATTCAACAAGATTTGAAATGTTAAACAAAAGCAATTATGATACATGGAAGATCCAGGTAGAAGCCCTCCTAATCAAGAATGATACTTGGTCATATGTATCCGGCGAAAAGCCTAAACCCCAAATTACCGGTGAAGGTGAAGCTCGTGCTGTCACGGAAGAGGAGCAAAAGAAATGGATCGCCGCCGATCGCAAAGCGAAATCAGACTTAATCCTCGCCATGAACGCATCGGAACTTAGGCAGATTCGCAGTTGTGAGACTTCGCGGGAGATATGGATGAAACTAGAATCCATATATGAATCCAAAGGACCGGCACGCAAGGCAACGTTATTAAAGCAATTGATACAACACAAGATGCGCGAAGATGACGACGTTCGTGAACACGTAACAAAATTTATGGACACAGTCGATAAATTACAAGGAATGAACATCGAGATAAATGGTGATCTGTTGTCCATCATGTTGCTATACAGTTTACCTAGTAGTTTTGAGAATTTTCGATGCGCTATCGAGTCGAGAGATAGCTTACCTAATGTGGAAAATCTAAAGGTGAAGATTGTCGAGGAGAATGACGCACGGAATCAGAAACTTGACGGAAGTTCAACCGGCGGTGTCATGTTCTCTAAACATTTCTCAAGGGATTCGAATACATCAAAAGACAATTACAAGAAACAAGACGAAAAATCTTCGAAGCCCAAAATTACCTACAAGTGTAATTACTGCGGTAAACGTGGTCACAAGGCTGCTGATTGCTTCAAAAAGAAGAGAGAAGAAAACCAAAAGGCTGGACTTGTTCATGAAGCTTATTTTTCGGGGAAAACTAACGATAAATGGTGTTTGGACAGCGGATGTACATCACACATTTGCAACGACAAGGAGTTGTTCATCAATTCAGAAAAAGCTCAATGCCAGCTGAAATTGGCAAGTAACGCAACAACTCAGGCAATTGCGAAAGGAAGCGTGAACATACTAACCTCCGTCGGAAATCAAGCAAAGAAGATTGAATTGAAAAATACTCTGTATGCTCCTGATTTCAGAACAAATTTGTTGTCAATTGCGAAGATCGTGGACAAGAATCGTAAAGTTCTTTTTACGAAGAATCGGGCATTCATCCAAGATTGTCGTGGACGTGTCAAGATGATAGCAGATCGAGATGGAGACCTATTCTATCTTCGAGAAAATCACCAGAAAGCATGTGCTACATCTGTCACTATGACATGTGACATTTTTAACAATTGGCATCGACGTTTTGGTCATTTAAACTTCAAAGATTTGGAAGTAATAATGAAGGAAAATCTCGTTACTGGTGCGAAATTAAAAGGCGCTGTGAGTACCAATAACCCATGCAAAATTTGCATCTCTGGCAAGTTTGCTACCGCCCCGTTTCCAAGACGCCCTAATCGATCCTCAAACTTGCTGGACATCGTACATACAGATATATGCGGGCCTATGAGAATTGAGTCTAAGGGTGGTGCTCGTTATTTTGTTACTTTTACAGACGATTACAGTCGCTGGACTAAAACGTATCTGATTCGGAAGAAATCCGAAGTAGCATCAAAATTCAGAGAGTACAAGAACTTCGTAGAAACACAATTGGAAAGAAAAATCAAAGCAGTTCAATCAGATAATGGAAAAGAATATTGCAACAAGGAAATGGACAAGTTTTTCCGAGACTCTGGTATTCAACGTCGTTTGACTACGGTCTACAGTCCTCAACAGAACGGTTTGGCAGAACGCAAGAATAGAACGCTGGTAGAGGCTGCCAGATGTATGTTATTAGAATCTGGTCTTCCTGCATCATTTTGGGGAGAAGCCATAATGACAGCAAATCACGTTCGAAACAGATGCATCTCCAAAAGTATTGACGGAGATATTCCCTATAAACGTTGGACTGGGAAGTCTCCAGATGTTAGTCATCTACAAATATTTGGTTGCAAAGCTTATGTTTTGGATAAATCAACTAATCGAGGGAAGTTTGACTCGAAAACTGTTGAAGGAATATTTGTTGGTTATTCAGATTATCCAAAAGGGTATCGAGTGTGGATACCGTCAGAGCAATTCGAATTTCGAGAGATGTCAAATTCTTCGAAGAATTCGAAAGCAATGAGTACGAAGATATAATCTCAAGTGAAACTTTAAATGGAAGGTTTAAGCTCTCCGATGTATTGGGCAATACGGATCCTAGCGGAAGAGTTGATATTGACATTTGTGGGGGGGAAAACAGTCTAGAAGAGACGAATGCTCCAACTGTCAATATGCAAGAAATTCCATTGATGCAAGATTTCGAAGAAGACGAAATCACAGGTGAGATATTCACTCCAGACGAAGAGATCGAGAAAATGGATGACGCAATCAAAACCAAGAGGGGTCCGGGAAGACCTCGCAAGATTTTAACTGGAAAAGTTGGAAGACCGAAGAAACAGTATCACACGATCTACAATCAAAATCTTCCTGTTGTAGTCGACAGATCGAACATTGAACCAACTTCGAATGAAGATCCGCGATACGAAGAGATAGATTTTGTCATGGCAGCATCTGAAATTCCTTTTTCAGAAGCTATCCACGGTGCAGATAAGGACGAATGGAAAGATGCCATCCTATCTGAGATTAAGAGTCTAGTCATCAACGACACATGGGATGTCGTCGACAAGCCAGTTCACGCCAAAGTAGTGGGTTGCAGGACAGTTCTCCGCAACAAGTATGCAGCTGATGGAACCTTAGACCGACGTAAGGCGAGAGTAGTGGCAAAAGGATTTACTCAGAGACCCGGGATTGACTTCCATGACACGTTTGCGCCAGTTGCTCGTTTAAGCTCATTGAGATTGTTGGTGGCCCTAGCAGCTAGATACGATTTGAAAATATCGCAGCTGGATGTAACAAGCGCATATTTAAACGGCAAAATAGACACGGAAGTTTTTATGGAAAAACCTGCATTGCTCCAAGAAATGCTCCAACGAATCATCAATGAAGAAGAAGATGATCATACACTTGTGAAAAAAGCTAGGGTTATGTTGAGAGATCTTCAAGGTGAAAATAAAATCTGCAGACTTTGTAAGGCTCTGTACGGGTTGCGACAGGCAGGTCGACAATGGAACTACGAAATAGATAAAACGATGAAAAGAGCAGGACTTGTTCCAACAAATGCAGATCCGTGCGTGTACGTTGACAAAAATACGAGAACATTTGTTTTGATCTATGTGGACGATATATTAATTATCTCCGGAAATCAGGAAAGAGAAAGGCAAATCAAAGACGTTCTTTCCAAAGCTTTTCGTATCAAAGATTTTGGTTTAGCAAAGTACTGTTTAGGCATTCAAATAGAGCAAAATGAAAATGAAATATGCCTGTCTCAAGCAGGATATATCCGGGAAATCTTGAAGAGATATCGTATGGAAGATTGTAAGCCCGTTTTGACACCGCTTGCAGTTGGATCTAAACTTTCTGAACTTCATTCTGAAGATGACAACGAAGACACAAATTTTCCTTTTAGAGAGCTAATAGGAGCGCTTATGTATGTTGCAGTGGGGACTCGTCCAGATATATCACATGCTGTGAGCGTCCTAAGTCAATTCAGCAATTGTTATCACAAGAAACATTGCACAGCGGCTAAGAGAGTTCTTAGATATCTGAAAGGAACCATCGACAAGAAACTCATCTACAGGAAGAATCAGGATAATTTAACCTGCTACGTAGACGCAGACTGGGCGAACTGCGAGATTGACAGAAGATCTTACACGGGATCAACTTTCATACTCTCCGGCGCTGCTTTCTCCTGGGAATCCAGAAAGCAAAGAACCGTCGCATTATCGTCTACCGAAGCCGAATATATGGCACTCAGTGATGCATCCAAGGAAGCAGTTTTTCTAATTGGTTACCTCAAGGAATTGGGATTTCAATCACTAGCCAACGTTGTGGTTTTTAACGATAATCTAGGTGCTGGAAAATTAACCGAAAATTCCGTCTATCATGCAAGATCGAAACATATTGATGTTATAGTCCATGTAAGTCAGTAAACTATCTTTTTCTAACTTAAAGACTTTGGATGAAACAGAAAAGAACTAGAAAATACGTATATCGGTGCTAGATCCAAATAATTCGGTAATCATGACAATTTTTGAAAATTTAAAAACAACTGTCAAATTCAGACATTTTGTTGAAAGTGGTAATAATAAATCGTTAAAATGGTGAAAAGGTTTAACGACCAATCAAAAAAGTTAATTTTGCATGTGTACGAGTATTTCCGCAAGCAATCCATTGAAAAAACAGACCAGAAGGTAACTGAAGAAATGATTGTATCGCAGACTGCTGAAGTTTTAAAGATCTCAGCAAGATCCCTTTACCGCTTAAAGAAGCCGACAAAATCTGATAGCGAATTCAGAGCTTCAATGTCGAAGAAAATTAAAGAACTGAAGACCAAAATAAACCCAATAATACGAGAAATTGTTTATAAAATGTGTGCTGAAAAAAAACACCTTACAATGAAATCATTGCATTCAAGATTTATGGAAGAAAATCCTGACTTTAAGTGTTGCGTCAAATCAATACATACATGGGTTCGTCAAATTGGATTCAAGTTTAGAAAAAACGACAGTCGAAAGTTCCTCATGGAGAGACCCTGTATTCAAATAAAAAGAAGACATTTTCTGAGACAATATTTACGTCATAAGAGAATGCAATTATACCAGCCCGTGGTACTTGACGAAACTTGGGTATTTAGTAAAGGCGGAAATAGAAAATCTTGGCAAGATGGTAGTATGGCTACGACGTCGAAAAAGACTGGGGATGGATGCAGATATATTGTGTTACATGCAGGAAAAGAAGATGGTTTTGTTGAAAATGCGGGGCTCATTTTTAAAAGTACGACAAGAAGCGGAGATTACCACGACAACATGAACCGGAAAAACTTTGAGAATTGGTTTAAAACAGAATTGATACCCAATTTAGAAGAACCATCACTTATCATAATGGATAACGCAAGTTATCATAGCGGATTGCAGGTTTGATTTCTGCTAGGTACCATTTAGTATAAAAAATACAATATTTGTATTTCCAGGAAGAAATTCCTATAAAAAGCTGGACAAAAAAGAAGATGAAAGAATGGCTACAGAAGAAAAACGTTACGTTTTCAGTCAGCGATATGAAAGATCAAATTTGGAAAATCGTTTCGTGTAATTTACCAGAAAAAGTATACCATTTAGACCAATATGCTGAAGAACACGGGCATTCTGTCTTAAGATTGCCTCCATATCATTGCCACTTCAACGCAATCGAAATGGTTTGGTCTGAATGCAAAAGATTTTATGACGAAGAAATAATCAAAACAAGATCAACTGTAGACGATGTGTTGAAGATTTGGAATATGGCAATCAAAAAAGTAAGTGCCGAACATTGGAAAAATTATGTAGCACATACTGAGAAAGTAATTAATGCTGCATGGGAAACTAAGAAAAAAATTGACGTCATAGATGTTGAGCCCATGATTATAAATACTAATGGTGATTCAGATTCAGACAGTTCGGATTTCGATTCAGATAATTGTGAAGACGAAAATATGTGAATTTCCTCATAATTTTATTTCCTTTTCTACTTTATAATAAATGATTTACGGCCGTATTCACCAACGCCAGTTAACGTTAACTGTAGGTTAAAATACTTCGTTACTTTAGTTACCTATTGTTATAACAATGTTTTCGTATATTTTAACCTACAGTTAACTTTAACTGGCGTTGGTGAATACGGGCCTTAGTTTCATAATTTATTTAAAGGATAATACTAAACCCATTTAGGTAGGTAATAGGTATTATGTATACTTGTGTAATAAAATGGTTTTCAAAATGTTGTTATTTTATTTCATACTTAATATTTCGGATAGTATGAAAGGTTTTGCCACCGTTTGGCGTAGGCATTATTATTGTTAGAGCGTCACATTTCTCTCAGCGTAATGCCAAAAGTATCATAGCAACAAACAAAAAATTTTTATTCCTAACATGTTAGAATAAACGTGCATTTTGTAACTAAAAATGTGTGCTATATATATTTTACTGACTTGGGGTGATACATAGACTATAGATACCATTTTATTCGGGACGCAGTGAAGAAACATCCCATCAAGATCCTGCACCTACCGACCGAGAAAATGATAGCAGATGTACTAACGAAAGCCTTACCCAAAGAAAATCATGACAGATGTATTCTTGGATTGGGACTTCAATCCGACAACACCTCAGCTGTAACTTGAGGGAGGGTGTTAGAGTTTGGCAATTTTACCCTTTGGTGTTGCCATGTGTTGTATTATATAGTAGGCATATAATAACAAACAATTGTAATTGTACTTTTGAGTTGTCATAATAAAGAATTTCGTGTTCGCTGATCCTGTATTGCTGATTCATTGAAACTCTCACACTTTTCTTTTAAATAATTAAACAAATTTAATTTCACAATACTTTGATTGGGACCAGTTTTGACAGAACAAATTAGGTGACCCATAACCTAACTGTTTAAAAGCCCAAATTCGCGGTAAAAAGATGTGTTCACAAGACAAAAGTTACTAAATTTAGTAACTCTAGTTCGTCATTAGAAACATGAATTGATTATAGTTTAATTGTCTGTGGCCTACACTCTCCAGAATACCAGATACATGGCAAATTTTGACGCGTTTCTCCCGCCAGCGCCGCGCCGCCGCCGTACAGTGGGAAAAATTACCCAAAAGCTGGCCAAAAGTCGAAAGAATCAAAATAATTTATTGAAAATTCAAAAATAGAAGTTTTCGAGATCACTGATTGAGTGATTACGAATTTTTTATTAGTTTTTCCAAAAACAAAATGGCGGATCCAAAACGGCGATTCGAAATATTACCAAGTTTATCAATTTTAATGAAATTTAGTAATGGGGCTGTTTTTAGGTCAGTGATTACAAATTTGGTATCTTTCCAAAAAAAAAAAAGGCGGATCCAAAATGGTGATTATAATATAACGTTCAGAGTTTCAGTTAAAATTAGTTTAATAAGCCTGAAAAATTGCGATCTCGTGACATAAACAGCTTTGTTGCCGTCCACAACCGTAACAAAGAAATTTTAATTATGAAAAAAATACATGACCAAATGCATCTGTAAACATTTCGCTTTTTGCACTTCATCACCATTTCCGAAGAAAAATTTAAAAAAAAAGATAAAGCGCAGGTGGGCGCAGCTAGTTTTTGCATAATATTGTACAGGAAGGTTTAATAAACAATATAGGAGTGATAAGAGAATGGGCATATGTGGGAATTTTTTTGTATGTAATTTTTAATTCAAGATTTTTGAATGAGATTTGCGAAAAATACAGCTACATTCATCATTACGCTAATAATTACAGGTTTGCAATTACTAAATATTTTGTGGTAGATTTCATTCCACATTGTTGGGGGAAGATGATCCATTTTGTTGCACTTTATTAATGCAATTTCTGACGAAACAAGAAGCGAAACAATTAACAGCATGTTTGATGCTCCGAAAAACGGAGCATTTATTCGTTTCAATGCTCACTTTTTAAACGATGCCACGAAGGCATAAAGCACAACTGTGACTTATTAATCGGTTTATTTTATGCCAGAGGTCCACTATAATAAAGCTTGGTTTATACAGAGTGTCCCAGAGTTGCGAAAAAGCTCCATAACTTGTTTGTTATTAAAGATATCAACATTTACTTTTTTCTAGATGATAGCTACGCTTCTACTGCACATTCGGAAAATTTTGCGGTATATACAGGGCAAGTCACATAAGGCTTATTTCTTAATTTATTTTGTACGCAACCAAAAATACTAATGACGCTGACTACTTGATACCATTTATAATGTGATTTAATTTAGTAATCAACGTAGGTATGTAATTTGGCTAAAAATGTCACAATGACGTTTTCCTGTTCTAATTAATGAAATCAAAAATTAAATTCATCAACTGTCATTTTGACATTTTTAGCCAAATTACATACCTACGTGGATTACAAAATAAAATCAGATTATAAATGGTATCAAGTGGTCAGCGTAATTAGTATTTTTGGTTGCGTACAAAATAAATTCAGAAATAAACCTTATGTGACTTGCCCTGTATACAGTGTGTCTCAATGTTATAAAAACACTAAAGTTATGTTTTTTTTTAAACGGAAACTACCCAGTTTGATTTTATTTTTGAATTCTATGCTAAATTATGAATCAAATTTATACAGGTCGTTTTTACTTATCTGCCATCTTTTTTGATCAATGGCGCTTTTTTTACCAGAATTTCGAATTGCAGGGGTCCCTTCAAAAATTCGTACCTTCCAAATCGTTGCACATAAATTCGTTGTTTAATTTCTGAATGTTTGTCGCATCTGCTGAGTGTTTACTCAACAACCTGCTCAGTTGTATATGCCTACTGCGATTTTTTAAACATAACGAACTAAAAATGTCAAAAACTCATTTTGTTCAAATGGCACCCCGTATTTATTATTGCACTGGTCGAATGATTTTTTGACAAGCTTTTGAACAATATAAGGTTTGTATAGTCGAATCTGAAAATCTAAGGTGCTATCCTAAAATCGCTAAATTTGGTGCAATTTTTCCGTTAAAAAGACAATACAAAAATCTAGTAGGCCTAACAAAAGATAATCACACAATATGGTCACTCCATAAAGATGAATCAACCAACAAAACAGTGTTTAACAATTAAACATTTAATTATTTTAGTGATCTTTACGAATTTGACTCGCCACGTATCACATATGACGGATAATCCGCTCGTCTATGGGGCGCTATTGTCTTTAAAAATGTGGGGATTTAAAGAATTTAAAAGAATTTTCCTACATCCAACTGGATAATTAATAACGATGTGTTTGTAAAATGATATTAAAATGATTCAATACGCATTCTCAACTCCTATAGATAAATAAACAAGGTAAGCAGAAAATCTAAAAAAAGTTGAAAATTCTCTTTACAAGATTGTTTTGTGTTGTAGTCTAAAAACTCTAATATACATAACTACAATAATTTAAATGTCTAAATAGTTAATCGTTGTACTAATGTGGTCTAAATTTAGAAGATAACGCAAATATCATTGTTACACTTTTATGTTTTTTTAAACTCAATCTGCTGGCGTCAAACTAATCAATAATCATTAACACAACAGTGTATCCTTTTCTTTTCACACCTTTTTAAGGCTGATTCTGCAGAACTTGTGGTGGTGTCAACAGCACAGAAAGTGGTATCAAATTTTACCCTGTGCAGTAAGAAGTCATTATCTTATCATAGAGTAAAAATAGTTGTGGGTCAAATATGTATCCTTGAGACACACCTTAAGCATGCAATCGAGAAGGAGGTTAGTACGAAAACGTACATTGTGAGTAGGTACGGCGATAGCTTTGAAGAAACGCAGGAACTCTAAAAACTTCTGACAATTAGCTTCTAGTGGAACCGACTGTACTCTTTGACTATGCGTAAAGTACATCATTTGTACATATGTATTACTTATAACGGGTGACTATTAAAATTTTCACTTAGGGTTGGCTATGGATCATTCTTTATTTTCCGTTGCACCTTAGACACTGACCAGTTTGACATTATAATTAACATTATAGGTTATGTTTCAATTGTACTGACTGACATTTGTCTTTCGTTCTTGCGTGTGTCTAAAGTAACAGAAAAAATAAAAACTCGTTCAAAGCCAACTCCAAGTGAAAATTTTAATAGTCACCCGTTACATATAAAAAAAGTATGTGAATCGAGTTATGTCACATTAAAATATAAAAAAGAGATGACAATAAACATAATGTTAAAATAGTTGATTCAAATCTTGCACCCTTGCATGTATCTTCATGTTTAGTGTTCTCTTTGGAAAGAGGTGTGGAAGTGGAATAGCCTTCATGTTTAGTGTTCTCTTTGGAAAGAGGTTTGAAATAGCCTTCTGTAAAGAATAATAATTTTTTAAATTTATTAAAAATTAAATTGAATACACTACCCGCAAAATTAACGCATAATTTAGAAAGTTAATAGTATCGTATGCGCTAATTTTGCGGCGCAGTGTATTAGGGTGTCCAGAAAGTTCTGAGCGTTTTTTAGAAAAATTGATAAAAATAAATAAACATCTATTACATAAAAAATTAAACAACAATTAAACTAAATATTCGCCGTTATTGTCAATGACTTCCAACCATAGAAGATGGGTTGTTTCTTCCCGAACGATTATTATCTTTAAGACCTTCTTCCCCGTTCATAAATTTCGCAAACCATCGCCGACTCTTTTACCGTCCCCGCACCTTCAATTCTACATATATTTCTTGTGGCTGCTGCCGCTGAATGTCCACATTTAAATTCGTATAACATTAAATTACGATTTCGTTCTTTTTCCATGTAAACAATCAATTACCAGAATGTAACCAATTGAAAATTATTTAACTGAGAAACGTCAAATTGTTTATGGACAACTGTACTTCATATTTTAAAAAACTAACAAAAATTACCAATTGATTTTACATTTATTTTATATCGAGAAACAGAATATGTACCACAAAAACGCTCAGAACTTTCTGGACATCCTAATAATACAATAAGAGAATAATAGCAATATTGTTGTTATTGTGACTTACCTCGTGTAATAACCCAGAATGGTTCAATCATTAACCTACTACGTGAGAATGACGTGGTAATAGTTAAACTGCAATTCTTCCAGATATCTGAACCATTTGTTTCAATATTCTTCCAACCGTATGCAAAGCGATTGCTTCTAAAAGTCTGTTGGCAAAGGTATTTCAAAAGAAATTGAATTTGTAAGTTGCGGCAGGGCTGACCGCATTGATACTTACTATATCGATACTGCTTTCGTTAGTTATAGACAGACGCAAAGGACAATTGTTGCCTTGTAACTTAAAATCAGTTCTACAGCTCCAACATTGCCCAAATTGAAAAACAAGTAAATTGTTTTCAAACGGAATATTTTCAATTGTCGACGAGCCAGGTGTTTGGCTAATTTGAAAATCGTCTAAAAAATATAATCACTTCAATTACATAGAAACACTTTGTTGGACACAGTAAAATTAAATATTTTCGTGTTTCACTTTCTACAGGTGACTCAGCTAAGATTTTCAAGCCTAATATCTCGGTTATTTTCCAACGGATTTTTGTGAAATTTAAAGTGCAGATATTTTAGACGTTGAAGAGTAAAATCCCATTAATGCAATAACCCAAGTCTTAAAATAGTATATTAAAGAACGAGTTTTATAAGGGTTGATTTGGCGCACGAGTCCCAAGTGTAGAAAACGACCCGTAGGGGAGTTTTGTATGGAACGAATGCGCCAATGCCCTTATAAAACGAGTTTTTTTTATGTTATTTTTTAGAATTTGCACCCTTGTTTTAATTTTTAAATAAAAAAATTAAATTTTTAAATTCTAGGGAATTTTGTATTATGTAATTGGTAATTCAAGGTAACGGATGCAACTACATCTGTAACACATGTTAAAAAGTAGAGTTTGAACATTAATGTTGGAAGTTTTTTGGTGTAAATGACAATAATACACTGAAATATAAAAATCTTCTTAGGGATCTATTAAACTACGAGTGATTTAAGAGATAGTCATAAGCGACTCCAAATTGAATACAATGATAGACCTATTAGAGACGCAGATTCTAAAATAGTATACTATTAAACGAGTCTTATAAGAAACATTTTATCGCACGCACGGTTTTAGAGCACGACGAGCTCGCTATCGCTCGTGATCCAATTGTCATTCTCGTTTAGCAATGCATCCCTTTCCTCACTTATATAACAATATACTATTTTCTCCATTTTTCTTGTTTACCAGCAACACGCTGGAACACCAAGGGCTCTGAGAAGGTTCAATTACATCTAACTCCAACATTTCATCAATTTCCTTATTAAGTGCTTCTAAAACATACGGTGACATAGGAAACTGTCTTTGTTTAAAAGGTTTTGCTGAACCGGTATCGATATCGAGGGAAAGTTTGTCGGTATGACCTAATCGGGAAGATGAATCAACTTCTTTAAGAGAGGCGATAAAAACATCCACTTGTGTCTTCTCTTGATCAGATAATTCAGCAGATTCCAGCATGAAACATTTGGGGAGATCTGCACGAATGCTCCTCCATTGTAAAGGAGAATTAACAACATTGCCTTGCACAGTCCAAGAGTGAGTCTTAAAATCAATATTTACATCAAAAGCATAACAAAAGTCACTACCCAAAATAAAACTATGAGGTAGTGAAGGAACCACTAGGAATGTTAAAGCTTTAGAATAACCTTCAACACTAACAAGGACATTTACAGATCCTTCAACACTTTGTTTATTACCCGCTGCAGAAAAAACGTGAGCGTATGCTGACTTGGAAGGTTGAAGTTTAAAATAATCTAAAAGCCACAAACCATTTCTACCGATAATAGATAGATTCGACCCTGAATCTAAAAGAGCTGTGACGAGGCGGTCGAACATTTTTATGGCAACATGAGGACGGTTGTCATTGCGATTTCTGTTTAAAAAAAGAGGTAAAACGTCTATTTCGTGAGTAGATTTTTTACAAACATTTTTTACGACATCAAGCCAACATTGCCAGTCATCTGATTTAAATTTGGGCGAAACTTGTCTTACTTTAGAAACGGCCTTGGTTAAACGAGGAGACACGAAATGGCCGGGAATTAGTGTTCCTCTTTGAAGTCTCCCGAACAGTTTATGCAAGACCTAACGGTGCAGTCAGGAGCACCGCAACGATAACAAAATCTTTTGCGTTTTTCGACACAATTATTATAGAGGTGTCCTTCTTTCCCGCAGTTCCAACATTTGGAGTGTGAGGTACGATTTTCTATTGGTTTACCCATACTTGGAGAGACTGAAATTGAATATACTTTAGAACATTGGGCATTTTTACGCTTAAGGTTATAGGCTTTGTCAATTCTTTTACAAAGATTAATCAACTGATCTATGGAGTTTACATCCTGCAAAGCAAGTGCGGAAATATAGTACGGAAGTAAATTTCGTCGAATATTTTTTAGTTTAATATCTGCGGATGGTCGAGTGGATAACCGATTAAATAATACATTCATTTCAGCGACATAAATAACGATAGACTCATCCTTTCTTTGCTTTCTATTTTTAATGTCATCCCATAATTTATCATCATAATCGCATGGTAAAAATGACACTTTTAATCTTGACATAAGTCCGAGCCAATCTGTAACATTGTCGTGAATTGACCTATACCACGTTAACGCTGGACCTTCAAACAAGTCATATGCTGAGTTAAACAAATCAACCGCGGTAACATTACGAGCGATCATGAGGTCATCAACTTGTTCCAGGAAAACAATTAAATCTGTATGACCATTGAAATGGATACCCCATTTATGTACCGGCACTGATTTGGTAGAAGAATTTGAACCAACCGATTGAAAAGACACATGACTCGGAACTTCCGTGATACTTGTTTTAGTTTTGATAATCAAATCCGCTTCTAGTTCTAAACACTGAGCTTCCCAATTCTCAATTAAATCATTGATTTCCGAAGTTGTTTTGATATTTTTTGAAACGCGCAGAATACGCTGCGTTATATATGCAATTCGTGTACTAATACGTTTATAAATATTACTATCCACAGATACTTCAGCTTCTAATGTTGAAATATTTGTTTTAATGGTTTCTAAAGTGTCATCGATTAATTTCTTTTCATTCTCTAACGTAAATTCCGGATCTTGCACAACTGTTCGAGATTTCGCTAGAGCTCGCTCTAATGTTTTTACCCTTGAATCGCGTGTATTCTGACCTCTTAGTTTCCTTATCCTTAATTCATATTCTAATTCCGAATCTTCCAAAAAATTGGGTATTACAGCCCTTTTACAATGGCGTTAACGTTACGTCGATGTTAAAACGTTAATGTTAACGTTAGATCTAATTACATGTATTTCAGTACATTTTATAAATTATTTCCGTTGGCTAATGTTAGAATGTGACACATGTGTGGACCGTTTGGGTGGTCTTTGACGGTTCGGGTGTTTTTCTAAAGAACCCCCCCGCTCGCTCTGTGGTGACGATTGGGTCCAACTTATTCGTAAATATGCAGCGCCGGCCGAAAATCAGTCAGTCTTGGTTAAACTTGACTACCCGCTTTTTCGTTTGATTTCCGACCCGAAACATCTGCGACAGTGCACCTCCTTGTCGGAGCGCCGACATCCCGAACGCGGCAACCAGGTCGCCCGCCTACGACGTCGATTCTTATTGAAGTCACTTCGATACAAGTGGACATCGCACTTGTCACCGGAACCGAGATTGGCTAGAGTTTGTACACAAACAGTTCCGGTGGTAACAAATTGGCGCCCAACGTGGGGCTCTCTTTCGACAAGGTGTCGAAGACCCCCTTTCAAGCCGATGCCCATAATGGGAGTGACAACACGAGCCCGCTCCCGCATGATGCCATCGACCACCGTAGAGGACGAAGTCGTGGTCCAGCAACCGCTGCCCATCACAGAGAGAGCAGCAAGTCCAGCCCCAGTGCAACAGCTGGACGTCACCGCAGACAACATCCTGGCGGGTCCTCCTGCAGCGAGGCCATGCAGACCGATACAGCGTCGGTAACAAGTGTCATCCCCACAGTCGTGCTCCGAGGTGAGGAGTACCTGCCGACGTTCAGCGGCGACCCCGACGAGGACCCAGAGATGTTCATCGCGGAGATCAGAGAATTTTTCGCCGCGCCCCAGAACGCCTCGTTGTCAGAACGCGTCAAGGCCCGACTGGCCCACAGGCAGCTGAGGGGTCGAGCCGCTAAAGCGAATCTCTTTTTCCTTACCCGAGACAGGACCATCTCGGACTTGGAGGGGCGCCTCTTGGAGGAGTTCGGCGCAGAGGCCAACTTCGCGGAACTCTATGAGGAGTTCAAAAGGGGTACTCTCGGATGGGAAGAGCCGGTGGAAGTCTTCTTCGCAAGAAAGACCGCCTTGTACCGTCGGCTGTTTCCGGACGCACCAGAAGCCAGGTTGGTCAAGGAGTTAATCAACCAGATGCCACATCAAGCCCGTCCGACCTTGGCTGGCCAGTACCCGCAGCGGGTGGTGGACCTCAAGCGCGCCGCCAAGGAGGTTCTCCCATATATACGACCCACCAGGAAGCCGGAAAACTGGCGCAGGACCGACGACAAATCCCCGTCGCGGTCCGAGCCAACCAACTGAGTCAAACAGTTAGCGGTCTTCCCAGAATCCAGGTCCGTATTGGCCAGCGGACGTTCAACGCTATCTTGGACTCTGGGGCGACGTCGAATTTCGTCTCTGGTCGCCTTTTTCAGCCCGGCAGATTGTCTAAACAAACCTTGGACCTAGCCAGCCAAAGAGCGACCATCGAGGCTTCCGGCTCCCTCAACTCCAGCCTGCACGTCGGAGATCAAACCTACGAGGATGTCACCTTCTTGGTCGTGGACGAGCTCCGTGACGACGTCATCCTCGGACTTCAGTGGCTGCGAGACTCCAGGGCCACCATGGACTTCACCCTGGGGTGCGTCCACCATGGAGTTACCGGCCGTCACACCACCTACTGGAACCGGGAACGACCATTTAGCGCCAATACCGACGTGCCAGAGACTGTAATACCCAGCCACGGGTTTCCGCCCTCATGTGCTCGCGAGTTCCGAGACATTGTACGTGAGTTCGCGATTGTATTGAACGAACAAGGTGCCACCGCGACAGTGCGCGTCGTGACCCACGTTATTAGACTAATTATAATTAAGGACGAACCGTTCCGCATTCGACCCTACCACCTGTCAGAGGACAAAAAGCGTGCTCTCTACGAGTGCGTGGGTGAAATGTTGGCGACTGGGGTGATCGAGCGATCGGACAGTGATTATTGTTCGCCGGTGGTGCTGGTAAAAAAGAAGGACGGGACGGTGCGATTTTGCACGGACTACAGACGTTTAAATCTGTTAACCAAGGACGAGGCAGCGCTCCTGCCGCGGATCCAGGAGGTGCTACGCGATTTCGGGACCGCTACGGTGTATTCGTCGCTCGACCTCAAGTCCGGTTACTGGCAGATCCCAATGGATCAGGCGTCGAAAAGACTGACCGCGTTCGCGACTCCCGACGGCGCCACGTATCAATACCGCGTCATGCCGTTCGGCCTAAAGAATGCCCCAGCGACCTTCCAAAAGCTCATGGCGCGGGTGCTTACTGACCTGTTGGGCAGGTGCGTCCATGTATACCTGGACGACATCATCATTTACTCCAGGTCACACGAAGAACACGTCGCGCATCTTCGTCAAGTGTTCGAGCGTCTCCGGGAGTACGGTCTACGTTGCGCAATTGCCAAATGCCGGTTCGGAGTCCAGGAGCTGCCGTATCTGGGTCACGTAATCGGCAGTAAGTGCAACCGACCCCAGGAGAGACACCTGCAGCAGATTCAAGACGCACCGACCCCGCGAACTAAGAAGCAGCTTCAGAGCTTTTTAGGACTTGCCAACTGGGTCCGGGAGTACGTACCGCGATTTGCGGAAACCGCAGCACCGCTAACCGACCTCCTCCATAAGGGAAAACCATTCAAGTGGACCCCAGCGATTCAGGAGGCGTTCCACCAGTTAAAAACGGCCATGAATAAGCCTCTCGTGCTGCACCGCCCGAACCCGGAGCTCGACTTCATCCTGCAGGAACACCAGGGTACTCGCCGCATCATCTCATACGCCAGTGCCCGTTTGAACGAGGCACAACGTCGGTATCATATAAACGAGCAAGAATGTCTCGCTATCGTATGGGCCGTCAAAAAATACCGGCCCTACCTGGAAGAAGGACATTTCTCCCTAAGAACAGATAATAAGGCGCTGCTGTGGTTGAACACCGCCAAGGAGTCCAGCGCAAAACTCACACGCTGGGCACTCCTCCTCCAGGAGTTCAGTTTCACGGTGGAACACTGCCCCGGGAAACAGAACGAGCTCCCCGACCTGCTGTCGCGGCAACCCGACGAAGACGCCGTCCACGGGGAAGCAGAAGACGACGAGCGAATGTTGGCCCCGAGGACGTGCCGACTCCCGACCGAGGTCATCAACACCATCGACGTCCCGACGCTCGTCGACGAAGTAAAGGCCGCCCAGCTGGCCGACCCCGACTTCCCCGAGACTCTACAACGGCTCGCGCGAATCCGTCGAGAAGGGGCCCGAGAACGAGGTGAGAGATTTTTTGCGGAAGTGTACTTCGTCGAGGGCGAGCACCTTTTCAAGAGGGACGGCCAAAAGAAGCTCTTGTGGGTGCCGGAGGCTGCCAGACCACGGGTCCTCCACGAGTTCCACGACTCTCCGGAGGCGGGACATCCCGGACAAGAAGAGACCTATCGGTCCCTGAGCAAATTTTACGCCTGGCCCACGGCGCAGCGAGACGTGAGGGCGCACGTCCGGGATTGTCTTATCTGCGCCACAACAAAAAGGGGCCCCCCACAGGCGGCGGCCCCACTTCGAAGTCACAACCCCCAGCAGCCCTGGCAGACGATCGCACTGGATTACATGGGCCCATATGAAGCTACCCCGGATGGCAACCGCTACCTGCTGGTCGTAACAGATTTATTTTCCAGATGGGTCGAGGCTTTCCCGGTTAAAGCGGCGACCGCCCGTGTGACGACCACCATCCTCGAGAAGGAAGTGTTCAGCAGGTGGGGGTATCCGAGGGCCGTCATAACCGACAACGGCAGCCAGTTCAGAAGCGGCGTTTTCAGACGGGCCTGTCACCGCTGGCAGGTGAAACACTGGCCGACCGCCAACTATCACCCCCGGTCCAACCCGACGGAGAGGCGGAACCAGGAGATCAAAAAGATCCTCCGCATAGCTCGCCAGATGTTCCCCAATCAACCCTGGGATCGCCGGCTTGTAAAAGGACTTTTCAATCTCCGACGGCGCCGTAATGCCGCCACCGGTCAGACGCCCAGTCACCTGCTCTTGGGCTTTGATCTTCGCGGCCCCGGCGAATGGGAATGGGACGACGGTCCCGTCCAGGAGCCGACTAGCGAGCGCCACCAACGGGCCCGTAACCAACAACGACGATACCAGGAGCGGTACGTACAGCCGCCCGCAAAAGAATCGAGCCGACCCTCTGCAAGGAAATAATCACCAATCCATATTTCGACAAAGGGACCTGACCACTGTCGTAAACTCATAAATCTAATCTCCCAACATTTTCAGGCATTTCGATATACGAGGACAGCACCATTAGTTTTTGTCCTTTATTTAAACGGTGTTGACTGACAAATGAAAAACTGTAGAGTTTTTATTGTGCATTTCAACGTTTAATGACGAATATAATTCGGTTGCATTTTTTTTAAATTGTTATACAATGACGTTTATTGGTTAAAAAATCGTATGATTACGAATAACAAATAAACAAAAATTAATACGCTAAAAAGATTTTCACTTATAATCTCCCAAGTGAATAGATTTATTATCGAAAAAAAATTCCAGTTATTAATCTACTCACAAGGGTTGATTCGATAAGAAAATCGCACGACACAAAGAAAAATTCAAACAAAAACCATATAATTTTCCTTATATCAAAATCCCAAATTTTCTATAGTCGTCTTTGGAATGTGTTCTGTCAACCGCATAAACAATAAATTGTAAAATGTGTCATTCAGGTTTTGGAGATTACAGTGTTTAAAAATTATCGGGTGTTCATTTAAATTTCCGATCAAAGTTGGCGTAAAGAATTGATTGTGAACGCAACATTGGTATAAAAACACAAATAACGGTAAGATTTAAACAACTGATTTGTGATTCGTAATCCGTAGTGCGTTCACAATCGACTCTTCTACGACAAATTTGACCGGAAATTTAAATGAAGATAATGAAATTCAAACAAAAAATACAAAACGAAGCAAGGCCAATGTGTGGTGCCAGTTTCAACAGTTCTTAAAAGAGCGCAATGTCAAGTTGGATAGTTCCTTGATTCTACTATGCTGTTGAAGGGGTGGACTGGAAACATGAAACGCAAAAATGGGGCAATTATGACGAGGCTGTTATAAAACTAATGTGGAAATCCACAGCGAAACTGTTAAAAGAAAAATTATCAAAAAATTAGCGCTTATTAATTTTGCTTGGGTATGTAACATGTAAAATATCAGAAAATTTTTGAGTTGCTAGGCAGTTATTAAAAGTTCTAATTCATTCATTGGCTGATTTTGAGTGCCGTGCGATTTTCTATTGAAATCTTAAAATAAAGAAACTCCAGCTAGATTGCAAACTATGACATTAAACTTAAGTTTTTTTTTTTAAGTAATAGAGAAATTTGCTATAAATAAACCTATGTACAAAAAAGTAAAAATTAAATTAGATTACCACCAAAATAAATAGTAATACATAGTAGATATTAACAGCAAACTAAACATTCTTCCTGGTGAAATCTAATACAACTCTCCATTTTACCCAAGACTGTAAAATCTTGCCTGGCTGAACCGGGGATTTCCGTTAGCGACAAATAATGGTTGTTTTGTTAAAATTACCTGTATTCTGTATTTTAAAAATCTCGATTTTCAAAAATTTAATTTTTTGTTCGACACTGTCAGAATTTGAGAAATTTCTCCTGTGCGAGCGGATTTTGATAAATGTCACAACTTGTCAAAACGAAATGTCAAGCTAATTTTAAAGATTTTAAGCGATTTTGAGCCTTTAAGGGGCTCTTCGAACAAAAAAACGTTGTATTAAACTACTATTTTACATTATACCGGGTGCCCCAAAATTCACGGAACAGCTTAGCAGGACATTGTTAAGTAGTCATTAAAATACATATCAGGTAGAAATGTTTAAAAAAAATCAATCTTCTTTTTCCAAGAAGAAATGGACCTATTCGTTACAGTAAATATGGCAATATTTTTTAATATGTAGTATGTACAGGGTGAGCAACAATAACTGTTACAGTTGGCAAAAAAAAATTTTACATAAAATTTTCAAGACTGTGAATTGTACCTATTTCGGTTTGTTTTATTGACAATATTGACACCTGGTATACATTTCAAATTTAAACGTCTTGGTTTTTGTAATCTTTTATTAATAAAATGGTTTTCTCGTTGGAACATGACATAAAAGTCACCAAAAATCACCAAAATTTATTGCCAACTCAATCAGTACTTGTTGCTCACACGGTAGTTTATTTAACGAGTTCGTGTGTAAATTGCGCTTTTTTTGGTATGAGTGGGCCCACAATTGAAAAGTGGTGACATTTATCAAAATCCGTTCACACAGGAGAAAATAATTCTCAAACAAAAAAAAATTCTATGTATCCCAATAGTCTGCAAATATTTCATTTATGTTGTTGTATCCATGTCTATGAGAGAGAAAAATCAAAGCCAGGTTTCCATACGTTATTTGAGGTAAAACGAACAAAAAATTACTACTTGAAAATGCTGGAAATAATAAAGAAAATAATTGTAAACCTGATTACAGTCGTTCAGAATTATTGCCACTTGCTAGTAAAAGACAAATAGTCGGAATCTTTTTTAATATTTAAAATAAACGATGGGATGTAACATACAGAATAGAAACCCAGAGGACTAATTGATTTCTATTTATTTTATTCGAACAACTTAACAACCACACCTTTCAGCTGAAGAACAAGAAAACAAACAATATCAAAAACAAAACAGCAATAAAACAAACAATTAAATCCATGTGATTTCAATTGAATAAATGATTTGTTATCTAACTGCATTTATATTTATTTCATTCATACATAACGAAATTTAGCAATAGCGAAGCATTGCCCGGTGCTAGTAATTTATAAAAAAAATACCTAGAGACCAGGCCCGCGCTAAAGGGCAAATCGATGATTTTCGGTAAGGAAAATTTTTCTGCCTGGGAATTCCATTATAAAACAACTTGTCACAGGTAGTTCGGGGAAGGGTTTAGTTACCTACATATTTACAAATTGTTTCTTGTAGTAATTTTAGCTCAGTTCAGTGTGGTTTGCTTTGTTGAATAAAATTATGTTTTAAAATCCGCTTTTGGTGCTTTTATTTTCGCTAATAAGAACGCAAGTAGTGTAAGATACAAATAAGTTTCATTAAAAATTAAATGGCACAATTGTTCACTATTTCTGTTGCGTTTCTTTAATATTGATCTTAATCAACTTTCGATCGTTACACATGAATTATCATTACATGGGATAAAATACTCGTAGTTAAAAAATAAATAAGACTTAGATAAAAGCAGACATTCACTATTTTGTAATCGGTATACCAAAATTTACAACTCTGTCATAAAACCCTCGATGGTATGAAAGCAAGACTCTCCGTTTACGGCACCTAACAGCTAGAACTTGTTCAAACAGTAAAAGAAACATAAGCCCTGATTAATTTATTATACCTGACGATTATTTCACGATTATTGAGATTCTTATTTACGTCTGAAAATTTTATTTAAAATATGTTTGGCCATTTTAACCTCCCCGCCCCAATGTTGTTTTAGTTTTGTTTAATAAAGATACTTTACCTCTGCAAATTTACCCAGAATTTTCTTAAATATTGTAACGATCTATTTTATTACGTTCATTATTACAATAATTTTGATTTTAGTTACATATTTATTTTTTCTATTAAGCACACCGGTTATTCCGATTGTGTGTCATTTTATTGAAGATTCAACTCATCATATTAAAATCAAAAATTTCGTTAACGTCTATCCATCACTGCAACTCTTTCTCTAAAATAAATTGGTGATTATTTTTGAAAGCAAACTCTTTATAGTAACTAATAAATACGTTTCACATTTTTAAAATCATGCGAATTGTGTCAATTTGTTGTAAAAATGCATAAATCGGGATTGGGAATGGCATCACCTTTGCAAATCAATGCGATGTTCAAGTCAATTGTTATATTACTATTTACTGATACTATAATTCAATTTTTTGGATACATGGTTTCTATTATCTGTTACAAAACTAAAAAACCACCAACACTGGATTCTGCCTAGAAAATACAACCTACAACGTTGTATGCTTATAGTTGATTTTTGACATAGGGGAAATAGAAATGTTTGGTTACAGTGATGTCAATGATACCTTATGAAAACTATAAATAAAAATTCGATTTGTTGTAATCTTGTGTTATTTAAAAGATTTCATTGTTTTTACGACACTGACTTTTTGACATAATAAAGAGATCGATCAAAAGGTCTAGCTGGCATCCTAGTAATATAAAAGTTATCATTTGGACATTTAGGCCCGGTTTATTCACCTTCAAGTACCGGGTGGGGCATCGTATACGCGTACGCGAGAAATCGCGACTTCTAATTAAATAAAATTGGCGAAATTTTATATACCTGACTAATTATTGATAAGATTTATTTGAGAATTTTTTAATTTTTTTTTGTTAATAAATAAGGCCGTAACAGTTTTATTCGTTTTCTGAAACTGTTAATTTACCTATAAAGTTTTTACACTAAATGAATCTGTATCTGCTAGCCCATCAAACCCTGGTGGTACAATTACAAATTTTGACTTGGGTAGCTAAATAATTCGCTTTTTTATTTAAACGTAAACCAGACGGGTGATTTACGGCACAATGGTATAATTTCCCAACAAAGGTATAGCCGACCGTTTTAAACCTTTTTGCCATAAAATTGACAGTTTCCATTGTCACCTAAATTTACGATAGCACAAGTAGCAGGTCATAAATAAAAATGATTTTGAAAGTTGAAATGTAAAACTGCGTTTAATTCAAAATCTAATTGGTATTTTTTTCCGTAGATTTCGTAAATAATTATAGGAGGTGAATCTGGGTAGATTAGTATAAAAATCAGAATTTGACTTTTTGGTTGAAATTTACATTTTAATTTTTTTTGGCTTTGTTTGTAAGTGAAAAATTATCAAAAAATTATGAAATGTACCTTACCAATAGCCAGGTAAGTCTGAAAAATTTCGACAATTTTATTTAATCAGAAGTCGCGATTTCTTGCGTGCGCGTATACGATGCCCCACCCGGTATATTTATCTGGCCAGTAGTTGCTATGATTTAGAATCTGCTATTGGTAGATCCACGGTAATTATCAAATAAAGTTACTTGAAGGTGAATAAACTGGGCCTTAGTGTAATTTTAATTTTACCAACTTAATTCAACAGGTGGTAGTTTTTAAATTTCAGCAGCGCTAATACACATATTTTTATAGTTTTACTAAACGTCGGCCGTTACAAATCACATTTATTGCAATCGAATTAAATCAATAATTTTTAAATATAGAGACAGACAAACTCTAGGGATATCTAAGAAAAGAAACATTTTTAATTCAGAAGCGTCTAAGTAATGACCAAAAATTAATGAAACAACCCTCGTATACCAAACTGTCCGAAATAGTTGCAGGCTAGATTTACGAGTTTATGAGAGGTGATTATTCCCTTGCAGCCGGGTAGGCTCGATTCTTTTGCGGGCGGCTGTACAACCAGGCCCGTCCGTCAAAAGCTTCAACCAGGGGACCTGGTGCTCGTTCGGCACCATACGAGGCGCGGGCTCGAACCTAAATGGGTGGGCCCCGTGAGGGTCATTGCCGACGCTCATGGGAATTGTTACTGGGTCGAGCGCGGGGCCTACGCAATACGGGAACACATCAACAACCTTCGATTCGCTCCTGGACAGACAACCCCCGACGATGACACGCTGCGAGAGCCCGACGAAGCCGGGAACGAAGAGGGAGCCCAGGAACCCACCACTGTGGGACGAGTCCTGCCGGACCAACCTTTTCCTGAGCAGCAGGAGTTGCACAAACATCGACGCCGACAGTTCGTGCGTCGACGAACCAAGCAATCCTGCCAGCCGATGCCCCGAAGCTATCGTTCGCAGCCGGAACCGATCCTGATGGCCAACAGGTCGGAGTCAGAGGCCGATCACAGCGTCTCGGACCTGCCAGGGGATACAGAGTCCGAAGACGCCCAAGAACAAGAGCGGGCTCTGCGTTGAATGTATTTTGTTTTATTTTAATTTCTTTTTTCATTCATTTTTGCGTTATTTTCATATGTTTTGGTTCTTATCTCTAGTTTTTATATTCGTATTTCGTTTACCCTCAATGTAATTCTGGTTAATAATAAATGTGACAGCTGAAGCCGGCGCTGACCATTCCGGAAGTTGGGCCTCCGGGAGGTGGGAGTGTGTCACATGTGTGGACCGTTTGGGTGGTCTTTGACCGTTCGGGTGTTTTTCTAAAGAACCCCCCCGCTCGCTCTGTGGTGACGATTGGGTCCAACTTATTCGTAAATATGCAGCGCCGGCCGAAAATCAGTCAGTCTTGGTTAAACTTGACTACCCGCTTTTTCGTTTGATTTCCGACCCGAAACATCTGCGACAGTGCACCTCCTTGTCGGAGCGCCGACATCCCGAACGCGGCAACCAGGTCGCCCGCCTACGACGTCGATTCTTATTGGAGTCACTTCGATACAAGTGGACATCGCACCAGTGGCGGCTCGTAACAATTTCAACTGGTACGGCAGATTCGTTGGTATTTTTTTTAAATGCTCAAAGTTGTCGCCGTATTTATTCCATATTTATTTAAAATAATGTTTAATAATAATAATAATCTAATGGAAATTTAAAAAAACTTTTTTTTTGATAAAGAACAAATTCACTGTTCAGCAAGAAGCAAGAGGAAGGTCTAGCTAGAGCAATTCTTGCTAGGAGGGGAGGATTAAGGAATTTGGTAAGGTAACGTAGGTAACTAATAATTTATTTAAAAAAAACGTAGCGAAACAACTATAAAAATGTAAAAGAAAACCAAATTCCAAAAAAAAATATCACAGATAATACCACGAGTAGGCAAAGTTATGTTTGCCATGAAAAACAAGAGGCGCTTTTTACTTCATCCTCAACCGTAATTGTAATTACATTATTAATACTTTGAATGATCTCATTTTGTATGGTCTTGAACAAACCAGTGAAAATCGTGGATTCGTCTAAAAATTGTTTAAATTTATCATTATGCCGCTTAATAATTTTGCAAGTTCTCTAAAATTGCCCTGATTAAATGAATTTTCATTTTCATTATGCCCTCCAAACGCTAGCTCTTGTGTTCCTAAATAAATAGTGATGTCAATTAATCGTCCAAGGGTTTCGCGATTTTCGGTGACTTTGGGATTATATTCAATAACACTTTCGCGATGTGCATTGTCTAAGACGTTTGCAATATTTTGTTGTTTTCTTCCAAATAATCTAAATTTTAGTAGGCCTTGTGTGTGATCTTTTGAAATACCGTGTTTTTGCAGTGTCCTACAGATCTCTTTACGATTGTTAAAGCCTGTACAGTTAGTTCCACGGGCCTGGACATTGCTCAGAAAAAAGTAAGCACGGCCAACAAAACAATCTATTCCTAATTTCGCTACCTGTAATCCACTTGCACTTTTCATAGCATGAAACACAAAAACCACGATTGGAGCTGTCCGCTTTACTAATTAGAATTACATACTAAATTTGACATGGCAGGACGAGGCCGTTTCAAATCCTTAACAAACAGTTTGTCATCGTAAAATAATGAAGAGAATTTATTTCTCAGTAAAAAATCTAGAGTATCTGAATTATTATTGCTCACCACTTGTCAAACATTTGCCATTATTAACACGGAACAATAAAAATTAAAGTAACACAATTTAAACGTCAAACCGTTGAGTGCTATTGTGGTTCGAAACGAAATAAACAAAAACCCTCTCTACTCTGCGTTAATGAGGTACGGCGCTGCCGTACCCAGAAACTGAATCGCTGTCGCCACCCAATACTTCCTAACAAATTCCTATTTTTATGCCAAAGCCAAATGCCCATCAACTTACATTTTCAGTTAAATTATATTATTTCAGTTTCATTATTTTTCTATAGATTTTTTTTAAATTTCTAAATGTAACATTTAATTTAAGAGCAATAATTTTATTAAATATTTCTTCTTCATCGAACTCAGTGAAGAAGAAGAAAACTTAAACATAATATTAAAGCTTCTTATGGTCTGTAAATATTAAATTGATATTTATGTATAAAAAAAAAAAAATAGGAGCTAGGAGGTATTAATTATGTAGTGCTTTATTGAAAATGTTCACAAAAACCCACAGCTGTTTTCTCAATAAATACAAATTTCTATTATTTTATTAACAACTAAAAATGTTACTTTTTAATTAATAAGATCAATGAGAATTAAGAGATTCGTTAAAAAAAAACAATTCGAATCTATGAATCTAAAGACTGAAAAGCGGTGCGGTACGGCATGCAGTACCAACTAGCGAAGCGCATTGCAATAATCTCGACGTTCTGCGCATTTGGCAAGCATCCGTGCATTTAACGCAACTCTCGCTGTCGCTGATCTGGTACTACTTGCCGACCCAAACCCAAACAGCGTGCAATTTCATCGGACATGTTCACGCGTATATTTATTTTAATGCGCTCACTTTTAAATTAATGGACCTTTGAATCTCCAGTAAGGGCTAATGTCATAAAATTTGAAAAATATATGCATATTAGAGAGATATGAATGATGAAACTTGTTTAAAAAAAAAGTATAAATGAACTGTTTTAAATTGTGTTCTTTTCAAATAAATTTCTGGGTCGGCACTGCCGTATCTGCCGCCCCTGACCAGCCGCCACTGCATCGCACTTGTCACCGGAACCGAGATTGGCTAGAGTTTGTACACAAACAGTTCCGGTGGTAACAAATGTAACGTTAAGAATCCAGAACATTTCTAGAACTAACGTTAACGCTAACAATATCATGCAACATTAATTTTCATCATAACGTCGTTGTGAACGGTCCACATGTAATTTTGAATTTCTAGATCTAACGTTAACATTAACGTTTTAACATCGACGTAACGTTAACGCCATTGTGTATGGGCCTTTATTGTTGCAAAATCGTCTGTCATAATGACAACAAAAATTACACAATTATTAAAATAAATAAATAAATAAATAATAAATTAAATATTTCAAACAATGAGAACACGAATAATGATGTTACCCCCCAAAAAAAAATAATTTAATGGCCCCACGTTGAGCGCCAAATAGTGTAACCTAAAAAAAAATCGGTCTTCCTTTCGGCAGCTGTTCGCCGGCGAGCTCGGTGGTCTAGCTAAGGGGATAACAAATACAGTTGGGCGCCACCACAGTCAAAAGAAAATAGGAACGACTTCCTGACTGGGAAGAAAGTCTAAAAGAATCGAATAATAAATATTATATTACAAAAAAATTAATTTAAATTCATAACACAAAAAAAATGAATTAACACGAAATTAATACTAACAAATCCGGTTAAAGGATGTATACCAAAGCTTTGGCTCACAAAATTTAACTTAATTTATAAACGATCAAACGAAAACTAAACTATAAACCTTATTTAAATTCAACGGCAAACGTGAACAGGAACAAAACAGGAACAGAACAGGAACGGAACAGGAACGGAACAGGAACGGGACAGGAACGGAACAAATTGGAGTTTTCCGTTCAATTTATCCAAAAACCCTGGATAAATAATTTATTGAACGTAAAAAAATCTACTTGAATTATCTTTTACCTCAATTGGGGTTTGGTGCACACAATTATTTATATTTATTCGGTACGATATTTGTCTTGTCAAATTAATGTTTTTTTTTTTTTAACGAAAATTGCAACTAAGAATACTGTTTTTTTTTTTTTAAACCCACTTCAGAGGCGACAAAATTAATTGTCATTAGCAACCTTGAACATGTAACAAACTAGATGTTACAATGTCAGGAAAAAACCCGATATTTTTTACTGAAAGGTGGCCATTTCTAGAAGGTATCGACAGTGTCTGCAGCAGCATTGAGGAAATTTTGAGCAACTTGTCACCCTTGGTTTTTCGCCCAACATACCTCTTCAGGAATCGTTGGTTGCCTACAAAATTCCCTTTTTTGCTGGCGCGAAGACAAGCGCGCGCGCGACTCCTTCGAGAATATTCCATCTTATCAGGAGAATCTTCACTCACGTTTTTTTCTCTTCTGAATCTACCGTGCCACGTGCCTTTGCGGACCGTTTCGTTCGAGTGAAATCAATTTATTACCTGGTGCCAGGGATCTTCGTATTCGCCGAAACCTTGTGGATGGTGTGCTGTATCGTCTCCGTGTGGAAAATTTGAGCGCACCCTTCCAACTCCGCTTAGGGAGGATTTTGGTCCAAACGCTAAGGCTCGTGACGCAATCGAAGTAGACTTCTGCGAGGCATTTCCCTTGCCTGAGGGTATAGGTGAGTCTTCATGTAGACAATGTGCTACACGTAGTACTCCTCTAGGGAACCCTCCATCTCCACCCCCTAGACTTCGACCTCAACCGTCTTACGTCGAGGTCAAGAGAAAACCGTGCGTCGGGCTCATCGTCGACGCGCCCGAGACCTCTGTGGCTCCAGTCTCGTCTCTAGAACCGTCAGCTCCGCTCAAAGGACTTTGCCACCACATCCCCGAACGACTGGGAAAGGACACGCTCCCCTACGGCCCCTGAGCGCGGACTGCTCCTGGAGACCGGCAAGCCACCCCTCTTATTCGACTCAATTTCATTTTATCTAACCTTTTTTTTTAACATCTTATTAACCATATCATAATTTACAAACTAACTCAATCTAGCAAGTGAAATAGCTCACTTACTTTTGTTATATAAAATATATCACATTATAACCTTGTTAACATCTCCGCGTAGACATCAGCGAGATTCGCTTGTTGTAAAGCTCTGCGGAAATAGCTATTTCGGCCGGATTGCTGGAACCGAGTTTCCACCCCTTTTTATTGTACATTTTCATATTTATATTTATAGAGGTATTTTCATATTTGGTGGCGGAAACAAAAGACTGAAAAATCTCAGAAAATTGTGTTGTCAGTGTCAAATTTCTCATAAACGCCGTAAAAAGGAATGTCTAGGTGAATTTAAATTTTCGCTAAATAGATTGAAAAAATAAATTCTAAGGAAACTAATTTTTGTCAGTGCCTCAAAAGGAAAAGTTATTCTCATATAATCAAATGTATTACAAATTATTTCTCTAGTTCAACGACGAATAACTTTCTTATTACCAGTTTGCTGCATCTCTGTCGAAATCACGAACGTCTTTGAGAAATGTGACACTGACAATACAATTTTATGACATTTCTCAGTCTTTTGTTTCCGCCATCAAATATGAAAATATCTCTATCAATTCACATTTATATATTTATATCCATTCATATATTTATCAATTCAAATATTTACAGTCATTTCAATTATATTCAATTTTTCACTTACATAGTGTGTATCAATACTACCCCCCTCAGCTCGCCCGTCTGTATTTTTTTGGTTTCGCCTGTTTGAATAGCGCCTAGGTCCAGCCACGTACACTTTGTGCGTTTCTTTTCGTTCTCGCGAACTTCAAACACCTCTCCTGGCCAGGTCAGCAGGCTACTTGCGGGGCCTGCTACCAAAAGAACCCTCGACTTCGCCGCAAGTGGCGCCCTGAGATCGAGCTAGCCCAAGTATTGTGCCCTCTGGCCAGTTTGAACCGTGGCAAACTAGAATAGATTTTGTATTGTTTACAAATTTGATTACTTGATTTTTGATTTTCAATTGTTTTCAATTAAAATACATTTTTTGTTTTTTCTTTTAATGTACGAATATTCGGAAGAAGATTCTTTATAAGAACGAATAAAAAAATGTATAGAGTGTAATTTGAAAAAAAAAAGTTGGCTATCGTCTGTCAAAAAATAGATGTAGAAAAAAATATCGAATAGGATAATAATGAAGCGTTTTTCGAACTATTTCATTTGTGTGTCATTTATTCAAATCGGATAAAGAATAAGTAAGATACAGCGTCAAAGGTTTTTCGTCAGTCACCCTGTATAAAAAAGTATGTGCATCGCGTTATGTCACATTAGAATATAAAAAAGAGTTAACAATAAACATAATATTAAAATAGTTGATTCAAAACTTGCACCCTTGCTTGGATCTTCATGTTTAGTGTTCTCTTTCGAAAGTGGTTTGAAATAGCCTTCTGCAAAGAATAATAATTTTTTAATTTATTAAAAATTAAATTCAATAATATTGGGTGATTCCAAATGATTGTGGATAAGTATGGCATCTATGTACGAAAATGTATGTGGCAACTGCGTGGGCAGGATAGAGTTAACATTTTAATATGCAATTTTATAAAAAAAGATCAAATGCACGTTTATGAAATGTCATACAAGTGTCAACGCTCCCCCACCCATACAGTTGCCATATCGTACATAGTTGCCATACTTATCCACAATCATTTTGAATCACCCAATACAATAAAAGAATAATAATATTACTATTCTTGTAACTTACCTCTTGTAATAACCCAGAATGGTTCAATCTCTGAACTAGTATCTGTGAATGACCTGGTAATAGTTAAACTGCAATTGTTCCAGATATCCGAACCATTTATTTCAATATTCTTCCAAACACATGCAAACCTATTGTTTGTAAAACTCTGTTGGCAAAGGTATTTCAAAAGAAATTGAATTTGTAAGTTGCGGCAGGACTGACCGCATTGATACTTACTATATCCATACTGCTATCGTTAGTTATAGACAGACGCGAAGGACAATTGTTGCCTTGTAACTTAAAATCAGTTCTACAGCTCCAACATTGCGCAAATTGAAAAACAAGTAAATTGTTTTCAAACGGAATATTCTCAATTGTCGACGAGCCAGGTGTTTTGGTAATTTGAAAATCGTCTAAAAAATAAGTATAATCACTTTAATTACACAAAAACGCTATGTTAGATATAGTAAAATTGAATATTTTCGTATTTTACTTTCTACATGGTGTCTCAGCTAAGATTTTCGAGCCTAATATCTCGGTTATTTTCCAACGGATTTTTGTGAAATTTAAGATGCAGATATTTTAGACGTTGAAGAGTAAATTCCCGTTAATGCAATAACCCAAGTCTTAAAAACGTAATTTTACATGCCTTTTTAAAATGTTGAATCACTTAAGATTTATATCAAAAAATTGATCGTCAATAAAAAATGCTGTAAGGAGAAACTCGTCCTTGAAAGATGTCTGGTTTGCAAGAAAAAAGAAAAAGGACTATGTTAAGCGTGGCTGCAGATACAAAAACGTAGACGAGTATGAAACAAAACAACTATCGCCGAATTTTGATCACCCCTCTTCGCACAAACGCAGGTGACGTTTATCTTTCTAACCTTACAAACACTTACAAAGTTAAAGACAACATTTGGACGTAATTTATTATACTGGATCCTTTATCTTTCATAAAGGACTAAAACACGATCGGGATATTTTAGCAACGTAATTTAGTTCACGTGTCTTTGAAGTTCTTACGACACTCTCTAAGTCTATACGCAAGAATTGTTTACTTTTTCAACAATATTGAAATTTCTGCCATTGTAGTCTATTTTTAAAGTATTTTCAATAATTAAAAATAAATTGACATAATTTGACTTTTCTAATACTGCTCGTCAAATCTTAGATGGCCGCTAAGGATGCGCAGAAGAGGGAGTGCGATGCAAGATGTGTAACCGAGATACGACAAGGTGAAGCGGTAAAGTGGGGTAAAATTCTGAAAAGTACACTCAGATACAGAAATCGACTTGTTCTAATTCCGCGTTGTCGACGAGATTTTAATCCTGTAATCTGTACTGACGTATTGCGGGTCTTCAACGCATTTGTGATCTGCAATTTTTATTAAATAATAATTGGTCAGTTAAAAATTTGTTTCGTACTTTGCTTTTAAAAGCCATAGTTTGGAGTGTACCAGTGTTTCCACTGCTGCGACGCTCGAACAAGTGACGTCCCCACTCCTACCGTTACCATTGCGCATCCGAATCTCAGCGGCCATCTAATATTTGACAAGCAGTAAAGCCAGATTTTAAGGGGTGTACAAAATATTGCTTGGCAACTTTTCATCAATTGTTTCAAAAGGAGTTAACAGGTCCAATACCTTCAAAATTTAGATTAAATTTTTAACAACAAAATCTAATCTTTTCGTTGAATCAGACAAGTGATTTACTTAATTGTTTGTGTAGACACCTATTGTTTAATAATGTTTAACATTGTAATTATAATTGAGCTTAATTTTAAATAAAGGAAACATGTGTTAAAATTACATTTTTTAATTTGAGGTAATTTTATTATAGCTAATTGAACCTTCACCGTTTAAAATATCTGCATTTAAATTTCATAAAAATTCGTTGGCAAATAACCGAGATATTAGGCTCGAAAGTCTTACCTGCGACACCCAGTATAACAAAGAAAGAAAATATGAAAAACAAAACTCCAGGCGCATACCTTGTAAAAATTACTAAGGGGAAAATTCTTTAAACTTTTAGGCAGAATAAAATTTAATAATAAAATTTTCCGTTGACCGCTTGTTAATTTCAATATTAATGAAATATTTTGTCTAAAATATAGTGTATTAATGGACCTCATTAATACACTATTTTTCATTAATCAACTATTATTGCGATTTTGACGTTTTCATGTATAATAAACAACCTTGAACATGCATTGTTTCCATTTACCAACACTGCAGCAGGTAGTGCAGTAGGGTTTTCTATATTTTATAGCTCCGTAACTGCACAATTACGAATTCACTTTTTCAAAAGCCAACCTTTTTGGTTATAATTCGCATGTCATATTTTTCAAAGGTAACTAGGTTTTCTTAGCAACCGTGATTTTCACGTGAAATTGAATGTGAATGGAGTTGACGTCTTCTGACACTCTTTGTGGAAAAGTGAATAGAAAGTGTTGAAAAATTAAAATGGCCTACCCTCAGGACAAAAAAAGGATGAAGGTATTTTATAAGGTCTCATCTTTATCGAAAAAGATGAAATTGGTTTTGATTTGGCTTTAATTTGAAATTTTGTCACAAAAAAAAAGTTTGCGGTCAACGAAAAATTTTTGTTATTAACTCGTTTGTTAATAATCTCAACTATTAAAGGCACTCACTCGCTACACTCGTTCGTGCTTTAAATAGTTTCGATTATTAATCACCTTCATTATCAAACTAGTTTATTAAATAACTATTAATTCACTGTTTCTAATAGTATATTATGCAACGAGCATTTAATGATGGCTATTAAGACACGACTATGAGAATTACCGCACGAGCCGTAGGCGAGTGTCGTAATGAATACAAGTGTCTTAATAGCCATTAAATGTTTGCACAAGGTTTGAATGGTGGGAAACGATCTAGGAGGACGCCCTGAGGCTGTTTAGCCAGAAAAAACACGAACATTCCAGAAGTAGTTAAAGTGAACAATTACCAAAGATATTCTGAACGCTCGCAATTATCCGTATTTAACTTTGTGGGTCGTTTACAACACTATAAATAACCCTCGCTATACAAGCAGTAGAGCCCGACAAAGCTGCGCAGATCCAGGAGCGCAACGGGAACTTTATACTTTTACAGCATTGCTTGTAAACCTATTGTAAAGGACCCATAAAGTTAAATACCGGTAATTGCCAGCGTTCAGAATATCTTTTGCCAGACTATACATTGACCGCACATTACCATGATATGTTGCATTTCTACTAGTTATAAACTTGTATCGTCATGAAAAATCTGTATCTTAGGCCGGTATTTATAGTCGGCAATTTAAGTCCAACTTGGGTTGTACTCGAGTCCTGAGTTTTGCTCAAGTCTAGATCCGTATTATAGTGAATACTTCGGTTCATTGTGAAGATTGACGTTTAGTGAACTGGCGGATTCGTACCATAAAACTTTCAGTACACGCTTTTATGGCACAGAACTATCAGAATACAACAGTACAATTTGCTGGAATAGTTATTTGTATATCAAGGATGCGAAATCATACTTTGACGAACCGAGAGAAAAATTGTCGCCAAGGCCGCTTTGCGGCCGAGACAAGACAATTTCGAGATCGTCAAAGGATTTCGTAGCCAAGGTGTACACAACATTTTGTGTGCAACCCGAAAATTTGTAATTATAAAATGAACAAGTAAAATTTCCTTCACTGTCAATAAAAATAAAGTCGGCTTACATGTCGCCATGTCGCTATAGAAACGACATAAATAAAACAATTCACTTTGAGAACAATTGCAAAAATATCCGAAGAAAATTACGATGTTTCAGTTCCGTGTACTCATCCAGAGTTAAAAAAAAATATTATAAATTGTGCAGTGTCGCATTTGAAACCTGAAAAATCGAAACGGCAATATGAAAAATGTTACAGTGACTTTGAGACTGATGTAACAAGAAGAATGTGAAAACCGTGTCGGATAATGTTGTACTGGCTTACCTATTTATTGGAATTTATTTGTTGTGGAAAGTAAATGTTAAGTTCTGTTGTGCTAGGTTGTATCATCTGCTCCTTTTTAGGTTATTTTAATCGTGGAAATATCAGGAGCCGTGCAAAGACACAAATAAACAAAAACGTCTGTTGATGACATTCAGGAAATGTTACGAAATATTTCTCTTTTTGATCGGTGAAAAATTAACCAAAATTGACGTAATTCACATGTGTATGTTTTATACAGCGTGATCAACAATGACTGAGTCTGTTGGCAATGAAACAATTGAAAAATATTGGTGTTTTTCTGTTTCGTAATTGGCACTGACCGGATGTTTTAACTTGACACGACATTTAAAAAAAATTTGGTTATGTCAGGTATGTTTATGCTATTACAAAAATGACCCTTTGATAGTAAACGTCAAATTCTCCTGTCAACTCTGTCAAAGCTGACAACCGGAAATGCGTTTAGATTACAGTGGTACCAAAATCATTCAAATTTTCATTGCTACCAACAGACTCAGTCATTCTTGATCACGTTGTATAGATTATTATAGATCGATAATGGGGATCTTTCTTATCGACTCCTCAACCTCATGCGGCTGTCACATTTGAAATTGGCGGAAATTTCAAACCGGATGAAAATTTTGTACTAATAGTGGCCGTTCCTGACGCAAAATCAAACTTTAACTGTAACCAATTCAGATTTTGTAAGATTACACCGGAAAACTCACAAGTAGGAAGGTTTTAAAATTCTAAACTTACGAGAAAGGTATTATATTGTCTTGCAGATAGATAGTTTTACTTTTAATTTTTCTACTGTGCTCTATCCATTTTCAGATTTTGCAATTCCATTTATATATAAATATTATGTTTCATTATTTGATTATTGTACAGTTGGCTTAAAAAAAAAACGGGAAATGAAATTTGACCTAATGTGAACTGAAAATTTAATTTGTCAATTTATGTCAATTTGTGTCTGTTTGACAGTAGTATTTCTGACACATAAGTGCAGTTTTTTAACCTAAATTCTAAAAGGCCGTTTCAAACTATAAAAATTTAATAAAATCTGCCAGAACTTTTTCTGACAGTTCCCGTTTTTTTTGAAGAAAACCGTAATTATTAGGTATTCTTACGTTCATGAAACGTATTCGTGAAAATTTATTTTGCGTCAAAATGACAAAATAGAAAGTGTTAACCTAACAAAATTAACACGTTATGTGATTGTGATTGGATAATTTCAATTCAAATTAGGTACATTTTTCTTTTCCATTTCGCTAACAGATGGAGTTGGTTAAGGGTAAATTTTTTGAGGTTAGCGGAATCAATTGCTCCATTGAAAATCCGAGCTTTGTTAGGGCCGTAATAAGCGCAGCGCAATTCAGATTTAGTAGGCCATGAGTGAAATATGTCAATCATCAAGACGGCGGTGATCTCTACAAACAAAACGTCAAAACTTTTCCGCGTTTATATTAAACAATCTGGCTACTATGGTGGCATGGTAATTAAAATTCAAAGTTCACTCTTTTCGAGAAATATTTGCTCTAATCAGATCAGTGGCGGCTCGTGAATCCGTAAATGGGGGAGGCAGGTTTTGACAAGATTAAAAAATTGTACAATCAATAATTAATCTTTTAATTATATCGCGATTATGTTTAACGTAAAGATTATGAGACTCAATGTGAATTTTTCTCGCATCATCTAATGCTGTTGTTACATTTAATTTGCCTAGTAACTGAAACTTGCATACTTGGATTAATGTGTTCTTTAATCTTTCCATGCTTTTCACTTGAAGGGAATACATTTTATTTCATCCTGTGTCAAATTTCAATACTTTACGTCATCAGTTTGAATCCGGGAAAACGCAAAAAACGGCTGGACGCCGGTTAAGTGTTGCTATTGGAAACACAAAAGTAACAATCGCAATAACAATTATTCAGGTTTAAGAAATGTTTTATTCAAAACTATATCTAAATTCAAATTAACAATTTAACTATTTCGGCCACAAAGAAGATGCACTTACTTTCTCAGACTAAAAACGTTAGTTCACAAATAAAATAATACAACAATTTAAACCAAATCTAAAAAAATAGGCCAGCCAGTATAACCTCTTCCGTAATTTTCTTGACATTATTTTCTGATTTCCATTTACAAAAATGGCTGAATTGTTTTTGATTCCTTTCACCAGACTTGCTAGGTATTAATTCAGTACAGGCTTCTGCAGATTTTCTTACAATTTCTGGAGGATTTGCTTTAGAAGTCATTTTGACGCACAAAATTATTTCAACAAAATAAACAATTGCCAAACAGCCGTTGCTAATCATGTTCCAAAAATGTGACTAGATTTGGAGCTTTTGTTGAATTATTTTGAAATTAATTTCAATGTTTCTTTCAAACGAAATTTGAGGCAGGATGAAATAAAATACATAACGACATTCGTCCGTGAACTCTTTTTACAGTACTCGTTTCGAGTTTCAAGACTCGGCTCCTTCGTCGCCTCGTCCTTAAACGTCGAACTCGTACTGTAAACTATGAGTTCCCGGACTTATAACGTTAATTACTATTTTAAATCACTGTATCCTAATTTGCACCATACTGAATTTTCTGATCGCTGATTAAAAAGTATACGCTGCCAGGAATACAATTTATTACGTACATTACTTCCTGTGAGCCACTTACAAATACGAGCATTATCTCACGAAGCATTAAAACACCATTTTGACCTACCTGCAACGGTTTGTAAATTTGGAAGATCGGGACGTGGTCTCCCCAATTCTTTTATTAATAATGATTTGTCTTGATAATTATTTAATAAATTAAAAGCGTACCTGGTGAACAAATATTCTACATGACTAGACGAGTAAAACCTCTGAAAAAAAAACCCTATTCACCTACAGTCTGGCCTTATGTTCCGTTAAAATAGAGAGTTTTCGCGTTACGTTCCGTTAAAATAACCGGTACGCTATTCGCGAGCAATTACCGTAATCGCTTGTTGTAATAATGAATCGGTTACGCTATTGCCTAGCAACACCGGCGTTAGCGTACACGGTTATCTGAAAAACGTAACGCGAAAACTCTCTATTGAAAATCCGAGCTTTGTTACGGCCGTAATAAGCGCAGCGCAGTTCAGATTTACTAGGCCATGATTTATTGTAAAAACAGCGACATCTCTTGGTAATATGAAGAAAAGTAACTCCAATTTTCGTAGCCACTCTGTATTTACGACCCAATTTTTATGCACCACTCATAGTGAGAGAGCCAAATCTGAAGTGTCTTAACCATGACGTGCATTTCATAATTAATAGTGCTCTTAGTATTTTAAGGGTGGAATCAAGGCGGTCTAAAGTAAATGAAGATCGCCTTGGTGGAATGCAAACTGTGCCACAGTAAAGACCGATGAGTTTATTATAAAAGTTTGTTATTACAATTTGTGCTAAAGTGTAATTAATTTACAAAAGGGGAGTGGCTCACTGAGCACCTGTTCCTAAATATTAGTGTTGTGGTGAGTTTATCTATTTCAATAATTGGTTTTGATAATGGTCAAGGCTATAATGAAAAATGACATCATGTTGATGATATGTTAAGATTAACATTGTATGATAATGTATCTATTAATATCATTATATCACCTTTGTACGTGATAACTGATAATGCGTTCACTTAACTATACCGCGTATCAACCACGAAACCCCGACATGTTAAGCTAATTAATTAGGCTGTCCGACTGTCGCCCGTTTTTCGTAGTAACTGGGCGGGTATGTTGCGTGCGCTTCCCTCCGACCCAGCTCAGTACTATGTAGTTGTGATTTATGACTGATTGAGAGTTTGAAAGTGAAAGTACGACGTGGTACCAATTTTATATGAACAGAGGGATTACTACTTTACGGTACCGATACAATGAAAATTTGCCGTTTTCGTAATTTATGGTGCTTTGCGTTTACAACTTTACCCAACATTTAAAATGAATACTTTACAACTAGATGACAATCATTTTGTTTCCCACTGTATAAGCTAATCAGAAAACTTCCGTGACATTTGCTGTCATTTACAATTTTATATGTAAAATTTTAAGTAGGTACTATTGCGGGCAAAAAAAGTGGGACATCAACGTCATTATCTTGACTTTTATGTGAAATAACTTTTATCTAATTCTAACCCTATTTTAATTGATTGACGTTGTCATTAAGTATTGTAGGTTGTAGGGAATAAGTGTAAGTAAGCACGTAGTGAATATTTATTTAGTATAAAGTCCGAATCAAAATCTACCTTTATCAAAAGAAAAGGACATTTAGAAAAGGAAAATAGAAATATAAAATAAATTTTTAAACTGTCAGCTAGAATAGTGTCAAAAAAATGACAATAAAGCTTGAACTACATCGAATTTTTCAAAACTGACAGAAATTTGATGTCCCACTTTTTGTGCTCCCAATAGTACCAACCACCTAATATTTTAATAGGACCTAATCATCCTATTACCTACCCAAATTTCAAAAGATTATCATGAATTATATCATTTTGAGAAACACGAAATGTCAAAAATGTCGGGAGTTTTTTTTGAATGGCTAGTACATATGCATTATGTGTCAGGTCATGAAATTACCATCATCTACATTGCAAATTAACGTTAACAGGATTTGATAGTTATTAAGGTATCAAGGGTGTTATAAGGTTGACAACGCGCGAGGTCGGCAGAGTGAAACCCGAGGGCCTCTAGGGCGAGGGGAGCACGCCGACCGAGGGCGTATCATTATAACACCCGTTATATCGTCGTTATATCGTCGCTATAGAAACGACATAAATAAAACAATTCACTTTGAGAACAATTGCAAAAATATCCGAAGAAAATTACGATGTTTCAGTTCCGTGTACTCATCCAGAGTTAAAAAAAAATATTATAAATTGTGCAGTGTCGCATTTGAAACCTGAAAAATCGAAACGGCAATATGAAAAATGTTACAGTGACTTTGAGACTGATGTAACAAGAAGAATGTGAAAACCGTGTCGGATAATGTTGTACTGGCTTACCTATTTATTGGAATTTATTTGTTGTGGAAAGTAAATGTTAAGTTCTGTTGTGCTAGGTTGTATCATCTGCTCCTTTTTAGGTTATTTTAATCGTGGAAATATCAGGAGCCGTGCAAAGACACAAATAAACAAAAACGTCTGTTGATGACATTCAGGAAATGTTACGAAATATTTCTCTTTTTGATCGGTGAAAAATTAACCAAAATTGACGTAATTCACATGTGTATGTTTTATACAGCGTGATCAACAATGACTGAGTCTGTTGGCAATGAAACAATTGAAAAATATTGGTGTTTTTCTGTTTCGTAATTGGCACTGACCGGATGTTTTAACTTGACACGACATTTAAAAAAAATTTGGTTATGTCAGGTATGTTTATGCTATTACAAAAATGACCCTTTGATAGTAAACGTCAAATTCTCCTGTCAACTCTGTCAAAGCTGACAACCGGAAATGCGTTTAGATTACAGTGGTACCAAAATCATTCAAATTTTCATTGCTACCAACAGACTCAGTCATTCTTGATCACGTTGTATAGATTATTATAGATCGATAATGGGGATCTTTCTTATCGACTCCTCAACCTCATGCGGCTGTCACATTTGAAATTGGCGGAAATTTCAAACCGGATGAAAATTTTGTACTAATAGTGGCCGTTCCTGACGCAAAATCAAACTTTAACTGTAACCAATTCAGATTTTGTAAGATTACACCGGAAAACTCACAAGTAGGAAGGTTTTAAAATTCTAAACTTACGAGAAAGGTATTATATTGTCTTGCAGATAGATAGTTTTACTTTTAATTTTTCTACTGTGCTCTATCCATTTTCAGATTTTGCAATTCCATTTATATATAAATATTATGTTTCATTATTTGATTATTGTACAGTTGGCTTAAAAAAAAAACGGGAAATGAAATTTGACCTAATGTGAACTGAAAATTTAATTTGTCAATTTATGTCAATTTGTGTCTGTTTGACAGTAGTATTTCTGACACATAAGTGCAGTTTTTTAACCTAAATTCTAAAAGGCCGTTTCAAACTATAAAAATTTAATAAAATCTGCCAGAACTTTTTCTGACAGTTCCCGTTTTTTTTGAAGAAAACCGTAATTATTAGGTATTCTTACGTTCATGAAACGTATTCGTGAAAATTTATTTTGCGTCAAAATGACAAAATAGAAAGTGTTAACCTAACAAAATTAACACGTTATGTGATTGTGATTGGATAATTTCAATTCAAATTAGGTACATTTTTCTTTTCCATTTCGCTAACAGATGGAGTTGGTTAAGGGTAAATTTTTTGAGGTTAGCGGAATCAATTGCTCCATTGAAAATCCGAGCTTTGTTAGGGCCGTAATAAGCGCAGCGCAATTCAGATTTAGTAGGCCATGAGTGAAATATGTCAATCATCAAGACGGCGGTGATCTCTACAAACAAAACGTCAAAACTTTTCCGCGTTTATATTAAACAATCTGGCTACTATGGTGGCATGGTAATTAAAATTCAAAGTTCACTCTTTTCGAGAAATATTTGCTCTAATCAGATCAGTGGCGGCTCGTGAATCCGTAAATGGGGGAGGCAGGTTTTGACAAGATTAAAAAATTGTACAATCAATAATTAATCTTTTAATTATATCGCGATTATGTTTAACGTAAAGATTATGAGACTCAATGTGAATTTTTCTCGCATCATCTAATGCTGTTGTTACATTTAATTTGCCTAGTAACTGAAACTTGCATACTTGGATTAATGTGTTCTTTAATCTTTCCATGCTTTTCACTTGAAGGGAATACATTTTATTTCATCCTGTGTCAAATTTCAATACTTTACGTCATCAGTTTGAATCCGGGAAAACGCAAAAAACGGCTGGACGCCGGTTAAGTGTTGCTATTGGAAACACAAAAGTAACAATCGCAATAACAATTATTCAGGTTTAAGAAATGTTTTATTCAAAACTATATCTAAATTCAAATTAACAATTTAACTATTTCGGCCACAAAGAAGATGCACTTACTTTCTCAGACTAAAAACGTTAGTTCACAAATAAAATAATACAACAATTTAAACCAAATCTAAAAAAATAGGCCAGCCAGTATAACCTCTTCCGTAATTTTCTTGACATTATTTTCTGATTTCCATTTACAAAAATGGCTGAATTGTTTTTGATTCCTTTCACCAGACTTGCTAGGTATTAATTCAGTACAGGCTTCTGCAGATTTTCTTACAATTTCTGGAGGATTTGCTTTAGAAGTCATTTTGACGCACAAAATTATTTCAACAAAATAAACAATTGCCAAACAGCCGTTGCTAATCATGTTCCAAAAATGTGACTAGATTTGGAGCTTTTGTTGAATTATTTTGAAATTAATTTCAATGTTTCTTTCAAACGAAATTTGAGGCAGGATGAAATAAAATACATAACGACATTCGTCCGTGAACTCTTTTTACAGTACTCGTTTCGAGTTTCAAGACTCGGCTCCTTCGTCGCCTCGTCCTTAAACGTCGAACTCGTACTGTAAACTATGAGTTCCCGGACTTATAACGTTAATTACTATTTTAAATCACTGTATCCTAATTTGCACCATACTGAATTTTCTGATCGCTGATTAAAAAGTATACGCTGCCAGGAATACAATTTATTACGTACATTACTTCCTGTGAGCCACTTACAAATACGAGCATTATCTCACGAAGCATTAAAACACCATTTTGACCTACCTGCAACGGTTTGTAAATTTGGAAGATCGGGACGTGGTCTCCCCAATTCTTTTATTAATAATGATTTGTCTTGATAATTATTTAATAAATTAAAAGCGTACCTGGTGAACAAATATTCTACATGACTAGACGAGTAAAACCTCTGAAAAAAAAACCCTATTCACCTACAGTCTGGCCTTATGTTCCGTTAAAATAGAGAGTTTTCGCGTTACGTTCCGTTAAAATAACCGGTACGCTATTCGCGAGCAATTACCGTAATCGCTTGTTGTAATAATGAATCGGTTACGCTATTGCCTAGCAACACCGGCGTTAGCGTACACGGTTATCTGAAAAACGTAACGCGAAAACTCTCTATTGAAAATCCGAGCTTTGTTACGGCCGTAATAAGCGCAGCGCAGTTCAGATTTACTAGGCCATGATTTATTGTAAAAACAGCGACATCTCTTGGTAATATGAAGAAAAGTAACTCCAATTTTCGTAGCCACTCTGTATTTACGACCCAATTTTTATGCACCACTCATAGTGAGAGAGCCAAATCTGAAGTGTCTTAACCATGACGTGCATTTCATAATTAATAGTGCTCTTAGTATTTTAAGGGTGGAATCAAGGCGGTCTAAAGTAAATGAAGATCGCCTTGGTGGAATGCAAACTGTGCCACAGTAAAGACCGATGAGTTTATTATAAAAGTTTGTTATTACAATTTGTGCTAAAGTGTAATTAATTTACAAAAGGGGAGTGGCTCACTGAGCACCTGTTCCTAAATATTAGTGTTGTGGTGAGTTTATCTATTTCAATAATTGGTTTTGATAATGGTCAAGGCTATAATGAAAAATGACATCATGTTGATGATATGTTAAGATTAACATTGTATGATAATGTATCTATTAATATCATTATATCACCTTTGTACGTGATAACTGATAATGCGTTCACTTAACTATACCGCGTATCAACCACGAAACCCCGACATGTTAAGCTAATTAATTAGGCTGTCCGACTGTCGCCCGTTTTTCGTAGTAACTGGGCGGGTATGTTGCGTGCGCTTCCCTCCGACCCAGCTCAGTACTATGTAGTTGTGATTTATGACTGATTGAGAGTTTGAAAGTGAAAGTACGACGTGGTACCAATTTTATATGAACAGAGGGATTACTACTTTACGGTACCGATACAATGAAAATTTGCCGTTTTCGTAATTTATGGTGCTTTGCGTTTACAACTTTACCCAACATTTAAAATGAATACTTTACAACTAGATGACAATCATTTTGTTTCCCACTGTATAAGCTAATCAGAAAACTTCCGTGACATTTGCTGTCATTTACAATTTTATATGTAAAATTTTAAGTAGGTACTATTGCGGGCAAAAAAAGTGGGACATCAACGTCATTATCTTGACTTTTATGTGAAATAACTTTTATCTAATTCTAACCCTATTTTAATTGATTGACGTTGTCATTAAGTATTGTAGGTTGTAGGGAATAAGTGTAAGTAAGCACGTAGTGAATATTTATTTAGTATAAAGTCCGAATCAAAATCTACCTTTATCAAAAGAAAAGGACATTTAGAAAAGGAAAATAGAAATATAAAATAAATTTTTAAACTGTCAGCTAGAATAGTGTCAAAAAAATGACAATAAAGCTTGAACTACATCGAATTTTTCAAAACTGACAGAAATTTGATGTCCCACTTTTTGTGCTCCCAATAGTACCAACCACCTAATATTTTAATAGGACCTAATCATCCTATTACCTACCCAAATTTCAAAAGATTATCATGAATTATATCATTTTGAGAAACACGAAATGTCAAAAATGTCGGGAGTTTTTTTTGAATGGCTAGTACATATGCATTATGTGTCAGGTCATGAAATTACCATCATCTACATTGCAAATTAACGTTAACAGGATTTGATAGTTATTAAGGTATCAAGGGTGTTATAAGGTTGACAACGCGCGAGGTCGGCAGAGTGAAACCCGAGGGCCTCTAGGGCGAGGGGAGCACGCCGACCGAGGGCGTATCATTATAACACCCGTTATATCGAGCGATCCATTGAATTTGTTGTTAAAGTTGCCGCTGGAGCTGAAACCGTAGGTCTTTTTGAATCGATACACTTATTTAGTTATTTGTGGCATCTAAACTTTCGATCAAATCATGTTGCAAAAATGCTATCAATGGAGTTAAACGAAGGGCCCGTTTGTGCTTAGAACAAAATGGTGAACATTACCATTGTAATTTTTCTCTTAATCCCTCGAATTCTTAATTCGCCATTTTCTGTTTTACAATTGTGATGTTTGTCGCAATAGTTCAAACTAGACATACCTTGACAGTTCCAGCGCCAACTTTAATAACAACTTCAATGGATCGCACGATATATAACAAAAGTTGTTTTCAAATAGAATAAACATGATCGTAACTAAGCAACAAAGGACTTATAACGCCCTAGAGCCTGTTATTTAAAAATAACGCCCTGCCGTAGGGCATTATTTCTATGGTAACGTATCAGAAAATTGGGTCATTATCGTTGGATATTCGGACATTCAAAAAGTTTTGAGACTAGTTGATAACAAAATTGTACTTACATCTAGTAGTTGAAACATTCTGAGAGTTTTCAGAGTACATTACAAATTTTTCAATATTCAAAATGTTCCTTGAATCCGTGCACATATTAAATTGATCATTATACTGAACGATGATTTTTCTCATATTGTTTTCCATTTTTTTCCAAGTTACAAAAAGTGTAGTATCCGGTAATGCCTCTGTTGTCATATTTCCATTGATCTGACAACTCTAAGAAAGATTGTTAAGGGCTTTAATTAATTTATTCATATACGTAAAAGAAAAATTACGTAAAGCTAAAAGACTTACTGCCGGGTCACATTCATCAATTTCTTCACAAGACTCTTGAGTTTTCTCACATTTTTCTATTGAACGTTTTGTTGGATTGATTTTGTAGCATGGACCATTGGGATACGTTGATCCATATAGGAAAAAAAGCACATCGTCTATCTTATCCAAAAATATGTAAACATTGTCTTCATCTTGCAGGTCTGATTCTAAGACTGTGTAATTAGGAACAAAATTGTATCGGTCGTTTGAACGAAAGATTTCCTCATTGTCGACGTTTATTAATGGGCTATAAACATCTACAAATCTTGTACTATTCCAATTGTTAATTGTTAAATTGACAGTTGCTGTCTAAAAATCATAATTGTATTAAACTTTAATACCGTACCAACTATCTTGTGCTTACTATTTGTGGATTTGAACATATGCTCCTTAGCCCATGTAGAAGGAGCACTATGAAACTAAACTGCCGCCCCTGATGTCTAATAAATAATAATAACATAATATGGTTAATTTTAATCGTTATATCCTGGTACTCGTAAAAATAATTCATATATTTACATATATTACATTAAACAATTCTAATTTTGTTATATATTTTTTGCAAACTTATGATTTACATATTTTTAAAATAAACATGATCACATGGGGCTTTTAATTAACAGTAAATTCTAGGAATCTTGAAATAAAACTTAAGTTCTCCATTCTGACGTAAATATCCTTGAGAAATACGAAAAAATATTTCCAGAGAGGGTGACAGAAACATGATCAAGAAATGGTCATCAGCAGGGACTAGTAGATAATGGCAGTGTTAAATGAAAATCACACTACCAGTGCCATCTAGAACACAAAGCCTTAAGGCAGCAATTGTTTTTGATCGTGACGTCACAATCGAAAACGAATTAAACCTCCAGAATTTAATAAAAACAAAAAAAAATTTGGTTAGCACTCTTTTTTTTAGTAGAACGATGTGTTTAGGCTTTACAATTACTGCCTCGTGGATTAAAATGCCATTAATGACGCGAAAATTGTCATTTACAAGTGAGGTTAAATTTATGTATTTATTGTTTTTGCGTAATTTTTACTTTGTGAATCATTTAAATAACACCAAATCACAACAAATGCCTCTTACATCTTAATTATGTGTAGTAAATATTTGTTCAACTAAGTTCTACTTACAACGACTTACAATCACGAAAATGTTGATAGGGTATAAAAATACTTCCCAGGTTCCGTCTTTTGCGACGTTCGATGAACAGTAAATACTCTGGTCGAACACTTACCATTTTTGCGATTACGCAATTATCGAAAAAAATTTGGGCTTGGCTAGGAAGAGACCCACATATGGAGCTGTAAGCCTGTCCCATTATTTTATTTATTATCAATCGGGTTTCGCGTCAGGAAGCGATTAAGAGAAATTAATCAAAATTCGTAAGAAAGTAATCATTTCCTTGAATAAAAATAATAATCAAGGTTTGTTTAAAATATTCACCTCGACCACTAGTGGAATACTCGTTATATTTTCACTAGTGGAATATTCGCTGGAATTTTCTGTTGCTAGGGTACTAAGGTAAATATGTGCTATTTTATTGGTTAATATTTGAAAAATAACAGGTGAATTGAATATTCAAATAAATTACGTAATGAAGTTGAAATTATGCAATATTCAGTTTTCTAAAATATCCATTTTTCGTTTAAAGAAAAAAAAATCCTTTACAGATGAAAGTTGCTGCGAATCGTTTCTTTAATACACTGGAATTTCAGCAGTACTGACCTGAAAAATTGTTTCGAGGGAGCCGACAGCCCTGCGTTAAAAAGATTTATTGGGGAGGCATCACATTACAAGCTGTCCTATTCAGCTCACCATAAACGGTCTTGGATTCCAGCTTTCTTTAACTTGATATTTGATCGCAATTTTCACGATTACCTAATTATAATTCAAAGTCGGAAGTGGATCAATAAAAAAAAAAGAGGAGTTCTGTAACTAGTAGAGAAAAAAAAACTTTCAATATTTGGTCCAATTTGATATTAAATCGCTATAAAGTTAGCTCTATCGCACAAATTTCATTGAAAAAAGTTGATCATGCTCAATCATAGAATATTAATTGTAGATTGTGCCTACCGAGTTTCAGAATTTTTGGACAATTATTAAATGTGTAATCGCAAAAATGGTAAGTGTTGGACCACCTGTAAGTACATACAGGCTGGACCATCGTATAGCATTTTCTCAATAAACCATATTTCTAATCATCCTAGAAATTTGAATTTTGTACTACAAGTACTACAACATGGATTTTTTATTTTTTCAAACAGACGCTCCAAATGGCGTCAGGACGCTAAAACATGAAAAAATTAGAATTATTATTTTTTTTTATCGACTCCCTGGATTGAAAATACCACAGAGTACTCATTTCTAATATTAAAAATTATGAAGGAAGCATTGATTTCAAATTAATTGACGTAATAATGTTTGGTACCAAAATGTGAGTAATTTATGACGACGACCCTCGATGGGTCATATTCCTGATTGACAATGGTCACTTACCGCAAACAACCAGCTGTAAATCAAGTTATGATGCAGGACCGCACCGCCAGTTGGCGGTGCGGTCCTGGATTTGTAAGCTATTGGAGACCCTTGTAAATCAAACTTTACCACCGTTTGATGATTTCCATCATTTTCAAATACTAGAGATATTTTCATATTTGATGGCGGAAACAAAAGACTGAGAAATGTCACAAATTTGTATTGTCAGTGTCAAATTTCCCAAAGACGTTCGTGATTTCGACAGAAATGCAGCAAATTGGCAATAAGAAAGTTATTAATCGTCGAACTAAAGACATAATTTGTAATACGTTTGATTATATGAGAATAACTTTTCCTTTTGAAGCACTGACAAAAATTGGTTTTCTTAGAATTTATTTTTTCAATCTATTTAGCGAAAATTTAAATTTACCTAGACATTCCTTTTTACGGCGTTTATGAGAAATTTGACATTGACAATACAATTTTGTGACATTTCTCAGTCTTTTGTTTCCGCCACCAAATATGAAAATACCTCTACCATAAATATGCTACTACTTTGCTCGTAGATGTTAAATGTCAATTTATTCAGTTATTATCCTGATTTAAATGCCAAATTTTGTATAATCATAATCGACATTGCCCTGTGGATGAGATTGTAAGAAAAAAGTCCGGATTGCTTTATTACTTTGATAATTTAATTCATGTATAAAAAATCCCATAAGCCGCGATGTATTTGTCACTTTGCATCTGGATAAAATGTGCTTAAACTTCCATGGCAAACTTTTTCGAACGTGATTATTGTTTGTTGTTATGATAACGAACCAACAATCTTAAACATTGACACAGCTTGTAATAAATTGATGTGCAAAATGGCCAATTCAATTTTTCATAATTAATTACCTACCTATTATTATTCATTAAATTATCTCATCGAATTACACTCGAGGTTTTTTTCGTCCAGGATAAAATTTCATTTTTTAAACTCTAATTTGGTTTCTTTTTGGTAAATTGACTCCACAAACCACCAGATAAAAAAACTCGTCCTTCGGACTAGTTTTTTTATCGGGTGGTTTGTGTCGTCAATTTACCAAGCAACCAAATTATCGTAAAAAAATTCAATTTTATCCGGACAAAAAAAGACCTCTCGTGTAATTACAGTCGATAATAAAATGCTATCAAAATCAACTTTCACATCAATTTTGTTTTCTAAATAGTAGTTTAAAAGGCCCACGAGTGCCATAAAAGGCCCAATTTACACACGAACCAGTTGAATACAACGTTTTTTTGTTCGACGAGCCCCTTAAAGGCTCCAAATCGCTTAAAACCTTTAAAATTAGCTTGACGTTTTGTTTTGACAAGTTGTGACATTTATCAAAATCCGTTCACATAGGAGAAAATTCTCAAATTCTGACAATGTCGAACAAAAGAAATAATTATGCCATGTTGTAGTATCATTTCCTCCAATTTTCATCTTTTTTTGACCATTTTAAATAGGTTAAATTTAAAAAATGCCATACGATGGTCCACCCTGTACAGTATGTATACACTTGCTACCAAACTTTTGCCTATCTCACAATTTTCAATCTTCCATAAGAATGATTAAAACACCGTATTTGATACTTTCTGAAAATTAAAACAAATGTTGACTTTGGCCTTCCTCGTGACGTCACACGCTGTCTGGCCTGGAGCTCGAGATGGCAAACAGCGTGTGACGTCACGAGGAAGGCCAAACGTCAAAATTTGACATTTGTTTACATTTTCAAAAAGTATCAAATACGGTGTTTTAATCATTCTTATGGAAAATTGTGAGATAAGCAAAAGCTTGGTGGCAAGTGTATACAGGCTGTTTTTAAAAAACACCTCAAGCCATAACTTTTTTATTTATTATCCGATTTCAATGAACAAAAAAAAAACAAAGATATGGTTTTTCATGCGCTACGAAGCGGCCATAAAATATATTTTTTTGGCGTTATTTTTAATAGCTGTCGATAGTCAACTTTTTTTTTTAAATGAACATATGTAGTTTTTTAGGCTCAGTCGGGTAGACTTTTTTTTTCTGAATCTAATAATGTATTAAAAGTTATCATTTGGTCGATAGCTAACTAAAAAAAAAAAAATAAAACAATTTTTGATTGTGGTTCAGCTTATTATGAAATTTTCAAGTGTGCTGTGAAAAACAATTAGAATACAAATAGCAACAAATGTTAAGTGTCAGTTTGAAAATTTTCAGGTGCAATCTTGAAGAGTTTTATTATTGTTTTCTTGGAAAACATGCATAATTATAAAAATTATTTATTATTATTATTTTTTCTATTAAATTTTTGTTTTTGACTAATTACGACTTTTATTACGCTCGAACTTAAAATAATAGTCAAATGAATGCTATCCTGCATGACTGGCAATGTTGTTATTTTATAAATATCTACCTAAAAAAAGATTAAAAAAGCAGATGAAAATTTCTAAGCTGACGTTTGGATGACATTTACCGCACTTTGTATTTCGATTGTTTTTAACGGCACTCTTAAAAATTTCATAATAAGCTGAACCACAAAAAAATTGTTTTTTTTTTTCAGTTAGCTATGGATCAAATGATAACTTTCAATACACTATTAGATTCAGAAAAAAAAAACTCTACCAGATTAAGCCTAAAAAATTACATGTATCCATTAAAAAAAAAAGTTGACAATCGTTAGCAATTGAAGGTAACGCAAAAAAAATAATTTTTTGGTTTGACACTGTCAGAATTTGAGAATTTTCTCCTATGTGAACGGATTTTGATAAATGTCACAACTTGTCACAACGAAACGTCAAGCTAATTTTAAAGATTTTAAACAATTTGGAGCTTTTAAGAGGCTCGTCGAACCAAAAAACGTTGTATTCAACTCGTTTTAAAATGGCCCACACGTGCTAAAAAAAGCCCAATTTACACACAAACTCGTCAAATAAACTACTATTATTGCTGTTTTGTAGCACATGAAAAACCATATCTTTGGTTTTTTTGTTCATTGAAATCGGGTAATAAATAAAAAAGTTATGGGTTGAGGCGCTTTTTATCAAACAGCCTGTATAATAGTTTCAGTTGATACCAGGGTATTTACTGTTCATCGAACGTCGGAAGAGACGTTGAAACCTGGGAAGTATTTTTATACCCTATCAACATTTTCGTGATTACAAGTCGTTGTAAGGACAATTTAGTTGAAACTATATTTGCTACACATATAATTAAGATGTATGAAGCATTTGTTGTGATTTGGTGTTATTTAAATGATTCACAAAGTAAAAATTACGCAAAAACAATAAATACACAAACTTAACCTCACTTGTAAATGACAATTTTCGCGTCATTAATGGCATTTTACTCCACGAGGCAGTAATTGTAAAGCCTAAACACATCGTTCTACTAAAAAAAAAAGAGTGCTAACCAAAAATTTTACTGTTTTTATTAAATTCTGGAGGTTTAATGCGTTTTTCGATAAAGCCTCTACTGTGACGTCACGATCAAAAACAATTGCTGCCTTAAGGCTTTGTGTTCTAGATGGCAATGACAATGAGCCGTATGATTTCCCTTTCATAAAGTTAAAGAACGTCGTTAAATTGTTTTGTCTCTGTCTAACATAGTGCTTGGCATATACTCTCACTTTGTCTAATCAATTATTTAGCTAATGAAAGGCTTAACGAATGGGAAATCATACGGCCCATTGACACTACTCACAAGATCCACCGCAAGATTTTGTTTTCAAAATGAGCGTACTTTAATAATAATGATTTTAAAGGGAGCGATAGAAATCATTTGAAAATGAAACGTTGTCCTAGAACTAGACAAAATTCTAAGGTAATTTGTTATGCATGTTGATGAATTTTACATGGCCAGCAATAATTAATATTCATAATATAATAATATTCGTCGAAAATGTAAGTTAATGTTTAATAAGTTAGGCAAATGTTTATAGTATTTTTACCCCTAATAGAAATATTGACTAAAATCATAAATCACACCAACAAAAGAAACAGTTTACAATCCACTTACAGACAAGAAACCGGTAATTTTTGCCCGTTGGGTGTCACCAAATATTTGGCTGAGGATATTTAACACCCCACCATAAATTATTATCGGATGGGGTGCTTTAAGATCTGTTTCTTTGTTGGTGTGATTTATGATTTTAGTCAATATTTCTATTCAGAGTAAAAATACTATAGATTAAAATGTTTTTCATGCCGCCGGCCGTTATCGACGGTTTTGCATGATTCAAAATCCGCCGGGATCGTAAAATTCTCGGCCTAGTACTTACAAAAGTGACCTTGGCTAAAAATTCGCTAGAGAATGGGCAGACAGCATTGAATATAGCCAACGGACTCCGTTTCGGCTCAGGGACGCAAGGGTCGCGGGTTTGATTCCGCTTGTGAAACAATTTTTTTACTTTTTAAAAATGATTTAAATTTGTCGTAATGAAAAATTTTGTGGATTACACGTCCAGAAAATGTTTTGCGAGTGCTCGGGTTGCTTCGCCTCGACTAAACCGCCTCGGCTACGCAATATCACTCACACTCGGAAAATATCATTTTCTGGACTTGTGATCCAAATAACTATTGTGTGTTTCAAGATTAGTTTAGAAACTAACATTTTAGAAAAAGAAAGATGTATTTAACTTTTAACTTTTACTTACATTAAGTACATCCTGCAAGTAAAGCACTAAACCTTTTAATGAAACGATAGAAGATATCAATAGAATTCTGGTAAATTTTGATGAAATTATATGATAAAAAAACGATGCGATATACGAGGGTCATCCAGAAAGTAAGGTTATAACATTTATGTAGGATCGAGAAATGCTTGTATTCAATTGAAATTCACCGAATACTTCACAAATTGTTACCAGTAAGCGAGACGCTAGGCACCTATCAAGGAGCACGCGGTCGCTGTCAAGTTGACTTTACTTTTTTTAATTTTTGTATTAACAACTTTTGTTTTTTTGTTGATTGAATTAAATAAAACCTTCATTTCTTCATTACTGAATTCTCTCAAAGCCGTTCCGGGCCAACTCCCGAAAGTCGTTGCTGTGATCTCGACGCGACTTCACCGATCAGACCGTCAACAGCAGCCACGACCACCACAATCACAACACGATCCAACACCTCGACGGTGTCAACCACGACTCTCAACAACACCCGGTGCACAACACGCGCAAGAAAAGCCACCACGAGAACAACCTCCTGATGCAGAACGTCGACCGCCTGAGGCTGGATAATAACCACCAACAACCCATTCTGGAGGAGGGTAAACCTTCAGTGGCGCCCAACAAACAAAGAAAAAAGTGTAGACAGTGCGGTTGTGAAGATTTCCAGGGCGGAGAGTGCGCGTCCCTCGCCAAAAACAATTACCGCAACCTAGCTGTCTATTTTTATTAATAGAGACATGGCGACCAACATTAGGTGTCTAGCGTCTTTGCGGGTAGGGGCGATTGTTACCAGTAAGCGAGACGCTAGGCACCGATCAAGGAGCACGCGGTCGCTGTCAAGTTGACTTTACTTTTTTTAATTTTTGTATTAACAACTTTTGTTTTTTTGTTGATTGAATTAAATAAAACCTTCATTTCTTCATTACTGAATTCTCTCAAAGCCGGGCCGGTGACAATTTATATTAAACTATTTTTCAACGTAATCGCCGTCGAGATCGAGACATTTCTGCAGTCGGGGCACCAGCTTTTGTATGCCAGTGTCATAGACCTCCACCGCCAGATCTTTCAGCCACTTCCTTGACCTCCTGATTGTTGGAAAAACGTTTCCCACCCAAAAACTCCTTTAGTTTAGTGAAAAAGTGATAGTCCGAAGGCGCCAAGTCGTGTGAATAGGGGGTGGGTGATAATATCCCATCCAAACGATGTCAGCAGCTCCTGTGAAACTGGCGCGGTATGGGGCCTGGCGTTGTCATGCAGGAGGCTGACTCCCCGGGTCAGCATTCCCCTTCTGTGGTTCTGAATGGCTCTTCTGAGTTTTTTTTTTTTAGGGTATTGCAGTAAGCCTCTGCATTTTTAGGCATAAAATCCACCAAAAAGAACCCCTTACGGTCCCAAAAACAGATGACATGACTTTTCCGGCTGAATGGTTCGTCTTGAACATTCTGGTGGCTGGGGAAAATGAATGACGCCACTAAAGGATTGTCTTTTGGATTATGGGGTGTAGTGGCACACCGACGTCTCATTCCCCCGTCACGATAGAATCCAGAAAAGCTTCTCCTTCCTGTGCAAAACGGAGGTGGCGGGAACGCGCGACGACCTCTCCATCGGAAAAATGTATTGTGACTGAACAAAATGGCCGACAAACACGCAGGACCAAACAAACTGACAACTAGGATTCCCCCTACATGCCAGGTGTGCCAACTTCGAAACAAAAAATTTCCGCCGGCCTCAGGAGCCCTTGTAACATTACTTTCTGGATGACCCTCGTATATGGAACAACACATTATTACTTGTAATAATTGTATTATCAATTAAGTTTTGAATCGTCATAGCATATCTATTAGTCCAGTGAAAGTGATACATTGAATTGTCACGATATCTCTAATGGAAAAGCATTAACAAATAATAATAACAGAGTCGCGCCCAACGAAAAAAATGTCGAGCTCTGGACAGGAAATTTTTGCCGTAGAATCACTATATAATGAAGATGGCAAACAAAAAAAAAATAACAAAAATTTTGAATACATTCCATAAATGAAAATAGACATCCCTTCAACAAATTTTATTATCTATGGCCAGATTTACTAAGGCAAAATATTTTGGAATTAAAATCGACAAACTTAGTGAGTTGTTAAAAATATAAATAATATACATACGAGTATAGTATATTATAATTCAGAATAAATGGCATCGCGGTAGGCGTTGGAAATTCAAATTTACGTTGGCAGCAAGATCCTTGCTAATAATACCCTAGTTTCAATGCTGTTGGTAACCTTCGCTTTTAATTTGTCCTTGATATTATCAATGGAATCGTTTTGTGTTTGTTTTCTTATTATAATATTTGGAACTTTCTTCTTTCATTTATGAAAAGTGTATTATTTTTCTGGGGGTATCTCTGCTGTGGGCGAAAACCATCTCAAAATTATGTAACGCATAACCTCAGAATAAAGTAATGACCGTTTCACATGTTTGCAAAATTTTTTGACATAACGTAAAGCTCGCTTTAGAGAATCAACACCTACCGCGATGCCACTTATTCTGAATTATACTATATGTATAAAAAAATTAAAAATAAATTTTCGAAAACAACGTTGCATCATTAACGAAGGTAACCGAACGAAACATATTCTCTTCCGAAATATTTTAATTCGGTTCGGTACGGTTCGATTAATTTAAAAACATGTAAAGCTAAAGTTTTCAAATATCGAAAGAAAGCAATAATTATGAACGGCACCTCACGGTCAAAACACACAAAATAAACAATGACTTATTCAACCAAAATATGAACTATTACTAACATAATGCTCGAAACGGAATTTAAATGAAGAAAATAATAACAGTAATTTACCTTATAAGTCCGGTAGGTTACTTGTAATAGTACAAGTTAGACATTGTCGACGAGGTGACGTCAGGAGCCAAGAATGTCTAAACGAGTACCTGTTACAAGTACTACCGGAAGTGTATCGTAATGTACCGGGATATTAAAAATTATCTTGGTCAAAGGTGGTCATGGATTGGAAAACGTCCGTCTCAACCTATTTCGTGTGACGATTTATTCGGTACGAACGATTGGCCTACCAGCACCTTCTTTAAGTCATAGAGCCACTTTCACGAAACACACCAACACAAGTTATAAGGCATGCATAAAAATCCTTCGGCATTACTGCAAAGTGGGGGAAAAAATAAAAAGTAAAACTGTCTGACAGATTTTGACATTCAAAAAATGATTGACACAAATGCTTCCACAATTATTTGAAAATCTATGACCTGACCTGACCTGACCTGACCAAGATAATTTTTGATATCCCGGTATTTTATTTCATACTGGAAGTCTGATCTGATACTTAAAGAGTAAGTTTTTTTTTTGTTCGACACTGTCAGAATTTGAGAATTTTCTCATGTGTGAACGGATTTTGATAAATGTCACAACTTGTCAAAACGAAACCTCAAGCTAATTTTAAAAATTTTAAGCGATTTGGAGTCTTTAAGGGGCTCGTCGAACAAAAAAACGTATTCAACTCGCTCGTGACTAAATTGGGCTCTTTTTGGCACTCGTGGACCTTTAAAACGCGAATGAAACGAGCGTTTTAAAGGCTCACGAGTGCCATAAAGCGCCCAATTTACACACGAACTCGTTAAATAAACTACTAAGTATTTCACTATTGTGTTTAAAACTGTGGGAGAGTTATTTCTAAACTACATTGACCGGCACAAAAAACGACTCACCTCGCGACTCACTTTAAATTTTAAGTAATTCATTGTCTGAGAAATATTTTTTGGTATCATGTTGTATTAATATTTAAGTTATCTTTGCCAAAGAATATCCGACAAACAAAACATTAAACACAAGAAATAATATTTTAATGAAAAATGATAAAAGTTATTTTTTAGAAAAAAATTTTGTTATGAAAAATTGTCAAAATTTGAACAGTATTTTGAATTAGTATTTCGTATTGTCAAATTAAATCATTTAACACGTAAAACAACCGACAAAAACACAACGTGGAAGTAGCCCACACTTTTCAATAATTTATTTTAACAAAACAATTCGGTTGCCATGCTGACCACTCCCGATCATTGAAAATATCCCAATTAACTATTATAAAAAAAAATTGCACAAATATAATTTCAAGATTATTTATTTAAAAAATCATAATGAGTCGCTTTTTGTGCCGGTCAGTGTACTAAGGAAGACGTTATAAAATTTAATTCTGAAGTAATTGATCAATTTTTAACTTACCCGACCAAAGGTAGGTAAGTTATTGTGTTCGGTCCAAAATTTCGAATTGCTAATTTCATCAGATCTTTACGTTTTGAGGTCCCCTAAACACGTTAATGAAGTTTTTAAGGCCCATACACAATGGCGTTAACGTTACGTGGATGTTAAAACGTTAATGTTAACGTTAGATCTAGAAATTCAAAATTACATGTATTTCATTGTGGACCGTTCACAATGACGTTATGATGAAAATTAATGTTGCATGATGTTGTTAGCGTTAACGTTAGTTCTAGAAATGTTTTGGATTCTTAACGTTACATTCTAACATTAGCCAACGGAAATAATTTATAAAAAGTACTGAAATACCTGTAATTAGATCTAACGTTAACATTAACGTTTTAACATCGACGTAACGTTAACGCCATTGTGAAAGGGCTGTTAGAATGATGTCTGTCTGTGCGTCTGTATGTGCGTCTGTCTGTCCTACTTTTCGTTCTCCCACGATTAGTCAAAAACGCTTTGACCGATTGCTTTCAAATTTGACCAACACAAACTTACCCATGGTCTCTCGAGTTGAAAAGCTTTTGGTGTCAATCGGACCACGGGGGTGGAAGAGGGTGGGGGTTGCTCGAAAAAATAATGAGGTGACATGGAAATTTGACATTACCAGTTGAAAGGGCATGTGTTTTTATGTTGGAAATGATATGTACTATTTGCGAGAATGTCCAATATGGCGGCTTATAATAGTATATTATATACCAAGGTGGAGAAGTTCATGATTATAGCCAGAGCGCCAAGATTAGAGCCCGAGGCGCGCCGAGGGTTGTAAGGCGCGAAGGCTATAAGGGACTTCTCCACCGTGGTTTATATACTATTTTTTTCACTACTAGATACGTTAAAACCCTTTCTGCTAATAATTATTAATCAAATTATTTTGTCGGATGCGACGGGTCCGAGTTGTCATTTCTTGACAGTTGGTATGAAAATCGTCTACGTTAACCAATGAAATATACGACAATCTTTCGTTGCTAGGTGACGGTTATTCCATTATTCACCACTGGTTAATAATGAAAAATTATTTACCTGTCACTGGGCCGACGTAGAAAAACGAAACTTCTCAGTGTTCTGTGACAACCGATAACGCTAGACTTTATTACTAGTAGTGAAAAAAGTTATTTACATGTTTATAGTTCGGCGGTAATAATTTTAACAGAAAATTAGGTAGGTATCTCGGGTCAATTCAGCTTGGTTTAAATTGATGTCGGGTAAGTTACTAGGCCGGGTCTTCGACTCGGCTCCATCCCAATTTTTTGACTTATTAGGATGAAAGTTATACATATCGAACTGGATAATAACGATGTGTTTGCTAAATGATAAATTAATACATATTAATTACACATTCTCAACTCTTAAAGATAAATAATAGTATATTATACAACGAGCGTATAATGATGGTTATTATTCACGAGGTGAAGTTTACGAAGTGAATAATAACCATTATACGCGAGTAGTACTCGGGTTCCTCGGCCAAGGACAGTCCGGTGTGAGGTCCTGCTCTCTGGTGGGATCCTGGGGGATGACGCCGGCCCAACAGGGTGGCGAAATGTGATCCGCTGACGCGTAGGGTAGGAAGCCTAAATCCGCCGCAGCGTACGGTTGGAGCTACTCTTGGACGATCTTCCAGCCGCTTCGGTCTTCCTCCACGGGTTCGCCAGCACCTGTTGCACTGAGAAAACACCCCCTAATCTCCCCCTTTGAGCACAAACACACACACACGGATTCGGTCGTAAATGTCAACCGAGAACCTGTCGAGAACCTCCAAAATGGCGTCCGTTCCACCTTTTATATCTTTCGCCCCTCGTCTCGCAAATTTGTCGCGGCCGGCACCGGAAGTCGGAGTCCGAGAGCCCGTTCTGGAACGTTCGCGAACCTACTAGTATTTACGATTTACCGCGAAATTTAAATCGTAACAGTACATATTAATTGCTGAGAAAAATCCTCGAAGGTCAAGTTTGTTAAAAAGTGGATATTCTTTAGTACTTTACTTATGTTGACAGCTTTTCATCTCCTAAGTATGACGCCATCAATATTTTTTTTTAAATAACAACCCTCACTTTTTTCTTCTTTTTCTGATAGGCTTTCGTACTAGCTAAACCATGAATCAAAACAATTGATACCTTACATAACAATTTTTTTGAGAAAATGACAATTTTTATTTCAAAAATTTGATTTAATTTTTAAGGTAAACATTTTTTTTTCTATTGGTTTAGTTAAAATCGAATGTTTATTTTATTTTAATAGTTTTTAGACGATGTGTTCATTATCCACCAACACGAATAGCAACCTGCCAAGAAAACAATTATCTGTTATATTTTTATTACAGATTGTAAACGTAAATCTCAATCCTGACCAAATAAGGCCCTGCGTTGCTGTGATTAGCCAACATTCATATCCTGCGTATTCCAGCATTTACCCTAAATTAGGAAAAACTTTGATTGTAAACACCGTTAACGTTGTTTTGGCATAATTAAATTAACTTTGCTCGCTTCGATACATGGACTTTATAACAGATATTAAATATCAGATGTTATCAATATTAGTGTACATTAATAATGATTTTAAAGAGAGCGATAGTAATATTTTCCTAGAACTAATAATACAGACAAAATTCTAACTTTATTTGTCACGACCTCGTAATCTATGTTCATGAATTTTACGAGGTCAGCACTATTTAGTATTGTTGCTATTCACCGTCGAAAATGTAACCGCCTTCAGTGTTTTCATTTAAAAGTTCCTTTAGAATTTTTAGATAATAGTATATTACACACCAAGGTGAAGAAGTTCATGATTATAGCCAAGATTAGAGCCCGAGGCGTGCCTAGGGTTCTAAGGTGCGAAGGCTATAAGGGACTTCTTCACCGTGGTTTATATACTATGTTTTCCCTTTCGGATAATAATTATTAATAAAATTATTTTGTCCGATGCGACGATCCGAGTTCTCATTTTTCAACGGTTGCTATGAAAATCGTCTACGTTAACCAATGAAATCAACGAAAATCTTTCGTTGTTAGGTGACGGCTGTTCATTATTCACCTAGGTTAATAATGAAAATTATTATTAACCTTGGGAGAGAAATTCTACTTCTGGGGTCGGTTGGAGAGTCAATAATGAAGCCTTCTGAGACTAGTAGTGGAAAAAAGTGTTTTGTATGTTTCAAGATTAGTTTAAATATAAAGGTGTCCCAGAGTAGCAAAAGCTCCATAACTTGTTTGTTATCAAAGATATCCACTTTTACTTTTTTCTAGCTGATAGCTACGCTTCTACTGAACATTCGGAACATATTGCGGTATATGTTTAGACAGTGTGTCTCAATATTATAAAAACACTAAAGTTATGTTTTTTTAAACGGAACCTACCCAGTTTGATTTTATTTTTGAATTTCATGCTAAATTATGAATCAAATTTATACAGGTCGTTTTTACTTATCTGCCATCGATTTTGATCAGTGGCGCTTTTTTTACCAGCTTGTCAAAAAAGCTTTCGACCAGTGCAATAATAAAAGCGGGGTGCCATTTGAAAAAAATGAGTTTTTGACATTTTTAGTTTGTTATACATATTTAAAAAATCGCAGTAGGCATATGCGACTAAGCACGTTACTGAGTAAACACTTAACAGATGCGGCAAACATTCAGGAATCAGGAATCAGGGACCCCTGCAATTCGGAATTCTGGTAAAAAAAAAGCGCCACTGATCAAAAACGATGGCAGATAAGTAAAAACGACTTGTGTAGATTTGATTCACAATTTAGCATAGAATCCAAAAATGAAATCAAAGTGGGTAGGTTCCATTAAAAAAAAACATAACTTTAGTGTTTTTATAATATTGGGACACCTTGTATATATACTGCAATATTTTCCGAATATGCAGTAGAAGCGTAGCTATCATCTAGAAAAAAGTAAAAGTTGATATCTTTAATAACAAACAAGTTATGGAGCTTTTTCGCAACTCTGGGACACCTGTATAGTTATTTACATTAGAGTACGGCAAGGGTTACAGCCTGAAAACTAGGTTTCAGGCACGATGACGAAGCCGAGTGATTAGTTGGAGCGTTGTAAAACAGGCACCTACCGTACGACATTTGTATTAGATTTTTCGGTTGACCAAACGTTTTATTTTGCACTTTTGCAGATTTTAATGAAATAACAAATGTCAGACTTTTCGACATAAAAAGCTGCCAACCCGATAGGTTATATTTTCCGTATTATGATTATAATGATTTATTGGTCAATTAAAATTTTAAAAAATATATTGTAAAAATAATACATGTAACTATGTTTTTGAACTCACTAACTTCAAAATGACATTTCGCAAACGCAACAGTTAACCGCGATCGTAGATTTCTCGAACTAGTGCTTCAAAATCATCCAAAAAGAATTGGCCTTTTTGAACATTCTGAAAATAATTTGACTTAATAATAATGAAATCTGGTTTACAAAACGTCATTTCTCCAATTTGGATGTTGAAAATTTCCAAAAAATGAAAATAAATCGCTATTAATTCGATTGACACTTGCGCAAGCGCCATCTATTCATTAAATTGAAAACTATTGGGTAATAATTTTAAATTGCTAATGTTCGTTTCAAAAAATGTTGTACTATCGGCGCCAACGAAATGTGAACGAATTTCTGGTGCCATAGAAACGTCTTCTGTTTTGTTCTACATTAAATAAAACTTTGTTCAGTGGCGTATTATACAGGGTGTCCCCAAAAAAAAAGACGAGTCCATAACTCCGTTATTTATCGGAAGATTTTAATTATCTGTACACCAAATTAAATGGTTGTTAATAGGCTACAAAATGGTCTAATAAATTCAAGTATAGCTCCATGGACCTCCAAGGTAAACTGTCAAAATATTTTTTTTCAAATGGGATTACATATTTTTTTTTAGTAATTCTGATAGAGATTTTTATTCTGAAAACAACAATGTATCACAAATATACACTTAAATACCAAAAATTCGCAAAAAAAATTTAAAAAACGCTACTATCGTCTATGTTCTATGTTTTGCGCTAAACATTGGCGGCATATTGCGCAATCCCACATGTTATTATTTGTCATTTGTTTTTCCAGCTACCTTAATTTGATTATTACATTGTAACGCAATGCATTTTGATAGCTTTTCGCTTGGTGCTCGTCATTTGTTTCAAAAGTTAGTGTTATTTTTTTTTATGTGAAGTTATACTTGTGATACATTGTTGTTTTCAGAATTAAAATCTCAATCAGAATTACTAAAAAAAGTATGTAATCCCATTTGAAAAAAAATGTTTTGACAGTTTAGTCTTGAAGCTCTTGTAGCTATACGTAAATTTATTAAGCCGTTTTGTAGCCTCCTAACAACCATTTGATTTGGTGTATAGATAATTAAAATCCTCCGATAAATAAGGGAGCTATGGACTCGTCTTTTTTTTTGGGGACACCCTGTATGTATGAAAGTTAAGAAAAGATTTCTACATATTACCTATAACTTTCTGTTACAATTTTACAATTTTCCTCGAGTTTGGTAACAGCCCTCGCTTTTCCCATATCGGTCAAGTGTCGTGGCATGTATATTGTTTAAAAATAAATTAAATCTGTTGACAAATTATGTTTGTGAAAATTGTCACAAATCTGACACATTAACGCACGCCTATGATTGATGCTACAACACACACTAGGAAAATTTGGCGTTTACATTTCGATGGCGCCGATAGTACAAACCTCGATGCGCGAAGACGTATTCGGCACATTCGCGCAAATGAAGCACTCGCTCCTTCGTCGCTTGTGCCTAAAATAATGCGCTCATGTGTGAAAAATGTCTTCTCGCACTCGGTTCGTAAATAACTATTTTATACACTAAATTAAAGTCACGTCCGAATACTTTAATTTTAAAGTAACTGTAAAAAGAGTAAATTAACCGTGCGTGCTACCGCACTCCCCCAGAAATGTACAACATCCGTCGGTAAATCGCAGCTACCTTAACCTAAATTGACAGGTAAAGGTATGTTTTACAGTTAGGGAAGTCGAAAATTAATTTACGGAATAAAATTTTAGAAAAGAATAAGTAGTATATTCTCTAACAAGGTTAGAATGTAAATTCGATCTACGAGTGGAAGATTCCGAACGCGAGCGTTGGCGCACTAAAAATTTTAATGAAACGATAGATGATATCAAAAGAATTCTAGTGGATTTGGAGTTAATTATTTTGATTAGATATGAGATAAGAAGATGATGATGATGATATGTAAGTGCTAAAGATAAGGAACAGAATACTAGTGACTATTCAATTCACCTGTTATTTTTCAAATATTAACCAATAAAAGAGCAGACATGTACTTTCGTAGCCTAGCAACAGAAAATTCCAGCGAATATTCCACTCGTGAAAATATAACTGACTATTCCACTAGTGGTCGAGGTGAATATTTTAAACAAACCTTGATTATTATTTTTATTCAAAGAAATTATTACTTTCTTACAAAGTTAACTGAACAATGAAATCATGTGTAACGCAGATTTGCCAACTAGCTTTGAAAATTTTTATTTTAATCATTGATTTGGTTCATTGAATAGTCTGTTGAATACAACTCGTAGTCAAAGATAGTAGAATATTTTTCCGATGGTATCACTTATGGTCATTATTACGCTTTTGAACACCATTCGTGCTACGCACTCATGGTGTTCATAAAGCGAATGACCATTCGTGATACCACCACAAAAATATTCGACAATCTTTGACTACTCGTGGTATTATAATTGAGAATTCAACGCACGTGTCAAGAACCAATGAACGTTAAGAACTGGACTGAATAACTCTTCAATTGTCACCAAATCAACAAATTCGCTTTTGACAGTTTAAATTTGTCATTATGAAAATTGCAAAAATGGAAGCAAATAGATGGTACTACTAATACGTAATGTTATAAATACCTATGTTAATGTTAATAAATACCGTTTCGTAAATGTCTGTGGTTCTGGCACAGATTACTTATACCAGATCGGACACTCGAGAGAGATATTAAGAAATTTGTAAAGGATAGAATATTAACCAATTTAAAAGTCCCGTAGGCATGCGCAGCACAGCCGCTTGTCCCAAAATAATATACGAGTACATCGTGCATGTTCGGATCATGTGCTATGTGAAAATCCGTAGCGAGAAAAACCGTCGGCGTCTGACGACAATTTCGATCTATCCTTACTTTATCGCAGTATTCGCACTTTTGTTTAGCATAATATCTGTAAGAAAAGCTTCGACTAATGCAACACAATTCGTCGTCGTCATCAAGTCGACGTGGATGTCCACGTGGAAGATGATGCGAAAACACCTCACCCCTTCCGGCCCAAGTGATGGAAAACACGGTGGTGTGATAGTTGTTATGACCATAAATAATGGTCATCTCCCTGCCCTGGGCAACATTTTTGTGTACGTGGCCACGGGCCCACGTGGGTAAAATATTGGGAATGGAGGTAGTAGGTATATAAGTTTAAAATGTTAAGGAGGGAGGACTCTTTCTCCCGCTTTTGTCTAAGCATATTTTGATTAAAAAATATTTTTAAACCTGTCTTTTAACACTCCGACGCGACGTTTCGAATAAACCTGTGGAATTAGACTTTAGGATTTTTTTCCATTTTTTTATTTTAATATAAGTAATCTGTGGTTCTGGTTTGTTAAATTCTCATGTAAAATACAACTCCTGACATGGACATGTGCGGATTATATTTCTCCTGAATTTTAACTCGTTGCTATGATATTTGGAAATACAAATATAACGAGTGCGAAGCGAAGCGTAGCACGAGTTGTATTTCCAAAATCATAGCAACTCGTAAAATTTAGTCGAAATATAATCGGCAATGTCCAAGTCACTCGTTATATTACTACTGATAATTTAATTCATGTATAAAAAATCCCATAAGCCGCGATGCATTTGTCACTTTGACATCCGATAAAGTTAGCCCTAACTTTGCATCTGGATAAAATGTGCTTAAACTTCCATGGCAAACTTTCGAACCTGATTATTGTTTGTTGTTATGATAACGAACCAACAATCTTAAACATTGACACAGCTTGTAATAAATTGACGTGCAAAATGGCGAATTCAATTTTTCATAATTACCTACCTATCATTATTCATTAAATTATCTCATCGAATTACGCTCGAGGTTTTTTCGTCCAGGATAAAATTTCATTTTTTAAACTCTAATTTGGTTTCTTTTTGGTAAATTGACTCCACAAACCACCAGATAAAAAAACTCGTCCTTCGGACTCGTTTTTTTATCGGGTGGTTTGTGTCGTCAATTTACCAAGCAACCAAATTATCGTAAAAAAACTCAATTTTATCCGGACAAAAAAAGACCTCTCGTGTAATTACAGTCGATAATTATATTAATTAAGTTCTGAATGGTTAGAGCATATCCATTATTCCAGTAAAAGTGATACATTGAAAAATGATAAAAGTATATAGGTGGTCATGGATTGGAAAACGTCCGTCCAACTTATTTCATGTAACAATTTCTTCGGTACGAATGATTGGCTTACCAGCACCTTTCTTATAAGTCACAGACCCAGTTTCGCGAAACACACCAACACAATTTGTAAGGCATGCATAAAAATCCTTCGGCATCACTTCAAAGTGTGGGAAGTGCTCTCGAAAATTAATTTTTTCGGCCTTCGTCTACACCTTTTTCAATTGTATTTCAGAAACCATCACATGTAGTTCAGATTAGTTAATTTAATTTCAGAAAACATAAATTGTAATTCAGATTTGTCAGTTGTATTTCAGAAAGTGTTAATTGTAATTCAGAATAGTAAATTCAATTTCAGAAAGCGTTGTTTGTAATTCAGAATAGTTAATTCAATTTCAGAAAGCGTTAATTGTAATTTAGAATAGTAAATTAAATTTCAGAAAGCGTTAATTGTAATTCAGAAAGTATCAGTTGTAATTCAGATCAGCAACTTATCTCAAACAAACATGTATGTACCTATATGTATAGGTTGTATTTTTATTCAATATAATAATTCTTTACAAAATTAACAGAATACAATCATATTTAACGGCCTACTAATATGTCATCCCTTGCTAAAGCGGCAGCATGATCTATGGTGGTGTGCTGCGCTGCACGAGCACAATCTCCCCCGGTAATAGTATCTTTTGCCGCATCAATAATTTCCTCCAAGTAAACCAATCTTTGTTCTACAACCCTAGGTGCCACTACTTGGGGAACACGAAGATGAGGTGAGTAAGGTCCCAACCTTAACAGTGTTGCGGTAGTTCCGTTAGTAACTGCTTCAAGTCTCGAATGGCACGGAGCGTTATCACAAACTATCACCAAATCCGCTGACTGATTTCCCATTTCTTGCCAGTGTTGTAGTAATGATGTTGCCCAAGCATGGGCCAAATTTGCGGTGAATGACCCTCTACGCCGCTCCATTGTTACAACTCCTGCTGTCGAAATTGCTCCAATTAAATGTACATTTGGACCTTTTGCCTCTGGAAGCTGCTGTATTGCTCTGGACCCAATACGAGCACGTCCTGTTGTTCGTCGGCAAAACAAATTAAAATTCGTTTCATCGATCCAAACAATTTGTTTGCCTTGCTCTATTATATGTAATGGTTCAAAGCCTGAACATATTCTGCTCGTTTCCGTTTGTTTTCTTCTATGTTCATGGCGGCTGGTTCACAATGTGTTTGTTTTATAGTGAAAACCCCCCCTTCCAAATAATTTCCCACTGTGGTTACCGATAACATATTTCGGAAATTTTGCAAAATTTTCTGTTGCAGCTGCTTTAATGTGATGCTGCACTCTTCTTCTACCCATGAGATCATTACATCAATCTGTTCATTAGTTAGAATTTTTGGTTTATTGCCTCCTTTGTGTAACTTAAAGTCACGTCCTGAATCCACCCATTGAAATGCTGTCTTATATTTTACATCTATGTTTTGACTACATAAACTACAAACGCAAATTAAAACTAGCGTTTTGATCGCGACATGACTGATACAGTTGAAAGTCACGCAAAACACATGATTCTGAAACTGGCGTTTTGAAGAGATCACGCAAAACACATGATTCTAAAACGTGATTTTTGAGTGAGCCAGAACCAGCACTATATAACTACTGATAACAAACTTTGTTTTTACATAGAAGTATGTACCTACCTATTTTGAGAATATCATTTTTACATCAATAAAGTAACGAATTCTAAATTACAACTGACGAATTCTGAATTACAAATGACGGACTCTGAATAACAATTTACGCTGTCTGAAATACAATTTACTAATCTGAATTACAATTAACGCTATCTGAAATTCATTTCATTAATCTGAATTACATATGACGTGTTCTGAAATACAATTAACTATTCTGAATTACAATTTACGCTCTCTGAAATACAATTTACTAATCTAAATTAGAATTAACGTTTTCTGAAATATATCTTACCGTTTCTGAATTACACTTGAAAAAGGTGTAGAAACACTGATTTTTCATTCGTCTAAATCGTCTGGAAACTAGCATTTCCCTGCCTAGGCAAGAAAATCGCCCCACAGGAATTTTTAATGAAAGATTTTAGGTTGGCAGCACAAAATGTCAGTGTCATGTGGCATTTTTGTACTATTGCGGGCAAAAAAAGTGGGACATCAAATTTCTGTCAGTTTTGAAAAATTCGATGTAGTTCAAGCTTTATTGTCATTTTTTGACACTATTCCAGCTGACAGTTTAAAAATTTATTTTATACTCCTATTTTCCTTTTCGAATTGCCTTCTTCTTTTGATAAAGGTAGAGTTTGATTGGAACTTTGCATTAAATAAATATTCACTACGTGCTTACTTACAATCATTCCCTACAACCTACAATACTTAATGACAACGTCAATCAATTCAAAGTAGGGTTAGAATCAGGTAAGGGTTATTTCACATTAAAAGTCAAGACATTGACGTTGATGTCCCACTTTTTTTGCCCGCAATAGTACAATTTTTTAAGTGTAAAATATTGATGTTGGGCAAATTTGTATCCTTTATCGCAAGCTAGACATTGTGTATAGCAGTAGGGGCCGAGGGGGGTATCAAGCGATGGTTTAGGAATAACAGAAACGACGACGACGGTTTTGAATATTTGAGGAATTGGTTGATTTTTGTCGTGACAGTCGCTTCTTGAATCCTTTATGTTGCCAATGGAAGAAAAATAAATTCTCTATCTGGTAATTTTTTAACAAAAATCATTATATTTTGCTTTAAATAAATTGTCGGCCGAAAAAATGTTGTGTATTACACGGCTAGAAAATGTTTTGCAAGTGCTCGCACTAGTGCCGCCTCGGCTGGCGCCTCTGCTCCACAAACCGTGCTTGCACTTGCAAAATGGCATTTTCTAGCCTTATTGACATTCAAAAAATAATTTACACAAAGCTTCGACAATTATTTGAAAATCCATGACCACCTTTGACCAAGATAATTTTTGATATCCCGATACTTTTTTCACAGAAACAAAGGTATTGTTTTCGACTGTACTTAATTACACAAGAGGTTTCATTTAGTCGGATAAATATTTTTTGCAACGAAAACGTATTGCTTAGCAATTAGACGAGAAAAATTGGGACGATAAAAGCACGACGGCCGTAGGCCGGAGTTGATTTTATCGTGCCAATTTTTCGAGTCTAATTGTCAAGCAATTAGTTTGAGTTGCAAATAAATATTTTATCTACGATCATATAAAAAGTAGGCACTTTTTGCACTAAAAATCGTTGCCAAAGTTGACGTTTAGTGAATTGACGGAATCGTGCCATAAAACTTTTAGTCCACGATTATGTCAAAAAAGAAGAAATCTGTAATAACGATTTTTACACAGACCATCAACAGAATTAAGACTTTCAAAACCCGTATAAAACATGGGAGACACTGCAACACTAGCGCTGCTCTAGCGTTAGGCCAAACTAAATTACCGAATTTACTCGTTAATCCGATCGGGCATTTCCGTTTAAAAAGAAGGTTGATTTGAATATTAATTAATAATGTCATCAGTAATTTTGAATTTTCTAATTTCTGTTAAGGTTTAGTCAATAAATTTTATAAATTGTTCTACAAAATAAATTACTCCAAACCAGTAACTTCTTGAGATAATTTTTCGTAATCTTTTTATTTGGTAAGTTATCTTTTTCTTTTTGAAAAAGTACGAAATATGGTTTTTCAGATCGCAATTTCGTGAAAAATGAAACATAAATGCTTTGTAAACAACAAGATCGGCGATAAAAAATAAACATTTTAATTTTCAACAATTAGAAGAACAAAGGAAACGATGGATAGAAGCTTTAGGTAAATGTTGCACCACCCTTTAAAACAGATAATGTCTTTACTTGGGAGAAACATTTTAGCAACAATTTCTTTACTCAAAAAGCAAAACTCCATAAATACGCCCTACCGTCGATTTTTCTTCGTGAAGACAAAACAAACTTCAATAAACAATGTTAGACCAGCTGAACAAATTGAAAATTCTACGATTACTGAAAATCCCACTGTAGAGAATCTAATCCTTCCTGTTATGCCCAAGGCCCAAAATAGACACCCAACAAAATCTTCTAGTGTGTTGCAAGTACTTGAATGCAAGAAAGTTAGTAGTCTTACTGCAAAAGGTAGAAACATTTATTATATGGACCGATATCAGCAAAAAACAATTTCAAAATTAAAAAATCTTTTGCACGATCCTAACATTATCTCCAGAAATTTTAAAAGTTAACGCAAAATCAAATTATTGAACTAATTCTACCCTTCAATTCAGTTTCACTCGCCTTTTAAACTAGCCTACTCATGCCCAAAAAATCCCAATTTACACACAAACTCGTTTAATGAACTACTAATTTGTTGTATATGTTAGAATTTGTATTAAAATGTTTAATACTTAATTAGTCGTTTTTATTTTTTTTTAGATAAGTATCAATTTAAATCAAATTGAAAAAAAATAGGCAACTAGGTATACAGAAACTAGTCAGATATGCAACTTGTTATACATTAGTTTGGCCTAACGCTCGGGCAGCGCCACTTGAGCGCGTCACCAAAAATGTAATCCCTCTTGACAGTCTTACTATAGTTTAATCGTCTGTGGATTTTTACACAGACAATTAAACATAGTAAGGAAGACTGTCTAGATCTATTCAAATTTCAGCGACGCGCGATACTAGCGACGCGCTAACGTAGGGCCGAACTAGATGTATAATAAGTTGCATATTCTTCAATGATTGCAATCGAATGTATAATTAGTTGCATACGGACATATTTTTTTGTTTTTATTTACCTATTTTTCATATTATGGTTTTATTTATTAAAACACAAAGACAAACAATTATCCAAACATTTTGTTTCATTATTTTTAGTTTTCTTATAAAGTTTTTAATTTTGAAATTGTTTTTCGCTTATAACGATCCATGTAATAATACTCGTAGATTATCTTTTCTCTGAGATTGAGTTCACAAATTTTGGTACGTTGAAAAACCTATAACACTTTGCCTGAGAATTTTGATGAATGTGCACGTTCTGGGACAACTACAGGATCAGGAATCACAACTTCTGTAATTCACATAGTCATTAAAATCTTCGAATTGTCTGGAAAAACTGTTATTTTGTGACACTGTGAATCTGGAACGAAAAACTGATGGGAATGGCACGGCACACATATAAAATCTAGTTTTTTGAGAACTTGGAAAATAATTTTGTGAAAAGTGGTCTTGCCAAATGAGTGAATTTTGTAGTTTTGAAGGAAGTATTCCAGAAGTATCTAAAACCTTTATCCACCTTTTTTCAATTCTGAAAATAACATTTTTTGTAATAACTTTTTTTTCGAAAGTATTACTTACCGAATACGAACTTTTTGGTCAAAAACTATTCAAACAAGTTAGTCAGGCTTCGACATCGCAGGTAGAAGAGGCTCGGGACAAGTACGAAAGTCGTTTTGGATTATTTTATAATTTTTATCATAACGAAATTGATTAGCAAATTTTTGACAATGATTAATAAAGATTTTTGAAACGAACAAATTTGATTTTTTGAATAAATCAAATTTCTCGCTGTCAACGTAAATATCCGATTCATCATCGACTAAATACGGTTATTTAGTTCGGTCCTACGCTAGGGTTGCGCTAGCATCGTCCACGTCTCCTAGGTTTTATATGGACTTTAACAGTCTTAATTCGTTATTGGTCTGTGGATTTTTATATTTATTTAATATCACTGACCTCTAGAGATCAGTGATTTAATATACAGAGTGTTGGTATTAACAAAACATAGATACATATTTACTATTAAAAGAATTAATTCTTCCCTATATGTACACTTCTATTCATTAAAAAATGGTACAGCAAATTAAATATTAACTTTCAAAAAATTCATAAAAATAAGAATACTGTTGTAAAAATTATGCGATTCTATTCGATGTTCGTTATTAATTAGTAGGGCCCGGATTGTAGGCAATTAAAAAGTCGGAAATAGGTGCCTAAAATAGTCCCTTAAACTACTGCAAATAGTCCCTTAAAAACTGAAAATAAGCCATACTAGGTCCTTAAAGTTGTGGTTAATTAAATTAAAAAATGTGTTTTTAAAGTTTTAAGTAGGTACACACAACAAGATATTTACTAATTATTTTTTATTAATTAATATACAATACTACAAGTTTGTTAGTTATTTACATTGTTACGTATTTACATTGCATACAAGATATTGCTCTAAATTTTCTACTTTAAAACATTGTCGGTTATCCACCAAAATGGACTTATATTTTGAAAAACTTCTTTCTACCTCGCAAGAGGTAATGGGCGCAAATTTGTAATAAATTTCTTCCATTTTGGTGTCATGTTCCGGCACATCTTCACCTCTAAAAATTCTTGCCAATTCTAGAAGAAATTTGTATCCAGGATTTTTTTCAGTAACATCTTCAAGTTTTTTTAATGCTACTGCTGCTACAGGGCCTGGAGATTTTTTTAGGGAGGTAAATACGTTTTCAACAATTTTGATTGAATCGGTTAAAGGTAACCCATTTTTTTCCAATTGAGTAATACTTTCGCAGATTATTTTAAAATTACTGCGAACATAAATTAATTGGTTTTTTATTCCGGGTTTCTTCATTATAGACTGTGCTTTTTGAATAGCAACAGCAGAACTTCCATCAAAGGACATGACAACCTGTGAGTAGTTAAAAACAGTTTAACAATCAATTAATTTGCTTATCTTTTATATACTTACTTCTTTAATGGAATCAAAGTGTTCGCTGTAAAACATAGCAGCCTGAAGCCATGTTCCCCATCGTGTTAAAATTGGCTGTGGAGGCAGTGGCATTTCTTTTAGTTTTTCTTTGTACATTTCAACTCTCAAAGGTGCCTTAACGAAAATTTTTTTCACGTTCGAAATTAAATTATCCACATCTTCATATTGATAGCGAATTTTTTCAGCCACTAGATTTAAAGCATGCGCTAAGCATGTGACATGCACAATTTTTGGATAAAACACCTTAAGGTGTCTACCAGATTTTATCATATATGGTGCTCCATCCGTTACAAACAAAAGAAACTTTTCAGCAACAACTCTGGTACTCCACAAGATTTCTACGCATAGAAATTTTAAATCAAAATAAATTTTAAAAAGTGAAAAACCCTTACCTAAAGATTGATTTACGAATCTAGCTATTGTCTCATGATTTGTTCTTTCTAATTGTTTAGACGCCAAAAGATAAGATTTTCCAGGTTCATCTTCTGAAAGTTTCCCAACCAGACAATTCGCCACATATCGCCCAAGTGCATCTGTTGTTTCGTCAACTGAAACCCATATGTTAAAAGGATCCAGCTCATTCCGAATGCGGTCAATAGTCTAAAAGTGAAAATAATTTTAAATTAAATATTAAAAGATAGTATGTTCATACATCTTTGTAGCATTTTGGTAAATAATTTTTCCGTAAAGTAGACTCATCCGGAATTTTTCTACCACAATATTTTGTCAGAAAATTCTGAAACGCAGGATTTTGTAGTTTGTGCCATGGTATATTGGCAGCTAAAAAGACGTTACAAAGTTCCATATTGAATGTACTATTTGCCGATTCCTCCAAGTTCTGTGTCAGCAACGTTTGCCGAAGCGGTGTCATAATGTTCTCTTTATGGATGGCCGTTTGCTCATGCTGTTGCAAGTGACATTTTTTTTCGCATATAAACTACAAAAAATAAAATTTTCAAATAAGTATAAAATATAAAATGACATATTTTTAATTATGCTTAACTTACCAGTTTACCACAAGCTTTACAAAACATTTCTCGGGTTGATTTTATTTCATATAAATCTTTCTTGCTTGTCCACTGTAATATTTTTTCGCGTAAACTAATTTTTTGTTTCGGCATTATGTTCACTTTAAACAGGTTCACAAGAAACACGACCACTGCACGGAGATAAAGTAAACGAGAAATGACAAATTTGTAATGCTTATATTTACGTCTCCCACCAAATTTCAGAGGAGATGGTTAATTTTATATTTCTTAAATTTTTAGAAAATGACACCCTTAAGGTTTCTCTTATTGTTTCACTTCGGGATTTTAATTTTCGTTTTTATGGCAAGGACCATTTTATAAACGTTAAAGCTTCTAACAATACCTAAGTATCAGAAAACATTAGACCGCGTATACCTGCACCCCTTCGAACAGAGGCAAACAGATAAACTCTGTAATTTATGCCAGTCCAGTCTAATGGTTTGTGGTACTTAGGTATTGTCGGAGTATTTACCGCTGACATCATGGTCCCAACCGTAAAAGCGAAAAAGTAATTCCTGTATTGTACTGCACTTTGTACATTTCAGTAATTACATCTCCTTAAATTTTAAAATCATAAAGCATTGTAAATTTTATTGAGGTACCACTTTTACATTTTCAATACCGTAAACTTCCCAGAATTCGAAAATTGGGAAAAAACCGCAAAAATGAAATTGATTTTTGGTCATTTTAGGCATGTTCAGGCAGTTAAAAGGTAAAATAGGTATTTAAAGGGCATTTTAGGCCGAATAGGCAGAATCAAATATGGCTCTAATTACTCTAATTAAGCCAGAAATCATTTATAGACAAGTTTCATACATGTGCCTTAAAAAATACAAATAGTCCATTTTGCCTAAAATCCGGGCCCTATTAATTAGCGATCGTTGTTTTAACGATTGGTTATATTATAACAATTATGAAATATTTCATATTCTATTTGAGTCATTTCAACGAAAACAAACGTCACTACCATAGTTAAAATAACGCTTGTTACGAAGCTCTCGCTAAATAACGATTGGCAAAAATACTACAAACATATCATGTAAAATTCGTAATTTTTGACAGCAATTGAAAAAATTTCACAATGAATCCTGTCGGAATCGAATTTCATTTTAACTTTGGAGTTGTTTTGAGAAATATCATTTATCAGTAAATACGTTAATTATATAGTCACATCGTGATCATTTTTCTTTATTATTTTGTAGAAGACAGTCTAGACTGCAATATAGATACCTACGAGATCACCAGAATCCGTTTGAAATGCCTTTCGAAAGATTTATAAAAGTGTTTCGATTAGGCAAAGAGGAAGTACAACTACTTATCGAAGAATTGGCAGATTTTAATGATAATGTTGGAGGCAGAAGAGATAAAATTCCTTTTTATATGAAAGTATTAATTTTTTTGAATTTTGTGGGAAGTGGAAGTTTCCAAACCGGTGTAGGTAGAGACATGAATTTAAGTGTTAGCCAACCTGTTGTTAGCCGCATCGTTAATAATATTAGTCATTTATTTACCGTGCATCTTCTTCCACGATACGTGAAATTTCCAACTTCTGAAGAAGGAATTGCTCATGTAAAAGCCGGATTTCTCAATACTCAAAATTTTCCTAACACAATAGGAGCAATAGATTGCACTCATATAGCAATAATTACTCCTAAAGTAGACCACCCCATTATGCCGGCTGCAGCATATCTGAATCGCAAAGGGTACTATAGTATAAACATGCAAGGTATATGTGATTCAAGGATGGTTTTCTTAAATGTAAACTGCAGATATCCTGGAGCAACTCACGATTCTGCGATATGGGAAATGTCAACAGTTTATAATTATTTAAGAAGACGATATGAAGAAGGTGTTCGAAATACCTGGCTTATTGGAGACTCGGGATATCCTTTGCAGCCATGGTTAATGACACCCATTAATGGTACGTTACCACGTATCCCACAAAGATTGTATACTGATAGGCATTGCCAAGCTAGAAATGTTATTGAACGAGCATTTGGTTCTCTAAAGCAAAGATTTAAATGCTTAATTAAAACGCGAGTTTTATATTATAAACATCCGATTGCTGCTCAAATTGCATATTCTTGTGTAATTTTACATAATATTTGTCGACTTCGTAATTTGCCCGAAATAGAAGAAGAAGAAGAAGAAGAGGAAAATGATGAAGACGATGAAGAAACGCCAATAGTGGACAATAATATTAATATTTTGATGGAAGGTCGTCTAGTTCGTCAGCAGTTAGTGGCTTTAGTGGCACAACGTATTTAGGATAATATTTTTGAGAAATTTACCAAATAAAAGGAATTACAAAATATTTAAATAATTTATTTTGAAACTTTAAACGAAACTAAACAAATTAATGAAACTCAACAATTACGGCTTATGCAATTTTTTCAAACGATGAAGCCAACGTATTTACAGAACTGCTAAGTGTTTCAATGGACCTTGCAATCTCCCGTGATGATTCCACATACATTTGGGCAGACTCTTGCAATCTATTAACGTTGCTTTCACGTTTTTTTCTTGTAATATATTTTTTACTAATCCTTCCACTGGATAATTTTGAAGATGTGTTAAATTGACTATTTGAGGTTGATATTCAGGCAAATTTTCTTTCTCAACGATTAAATTTGGCTTATCTGGTAACTCCGGTGTTACTATTTCATCTGTGGCTGCGTGTTGTGGATGAATTTCATCCGGCAAATCCATGCACCCCACAACTGATACAAGACCACAAAGTCTTAACAGTCTGTTATCAAGTTCTGACAATGCTTTGTTTTGGTACTCTCCCCCTCCAGTTTTATAAAAATGGTCTTTATTAGTTCGCGCGTTTTTTTTTATTTTACACTTCCAATCAGCAATGATGGTCTATAAAATTAAAATCATACAGTGCAAAATGTTCTGGCTACGAATACTTACTGATTTCCACATGGAAAGATCTTTCTTTGCGCCGTTTTCTACACTATTTAAATGATTTTTTAGTTCATTCCATTTTTCCTCAACATCATTTATATCTTGAGGAGCAATTTTAGAAAGAACTAAATTTTTATTATTTTCCAGGAAATTTACAATAATTTCCTTTTGCTCTAGGTTAACTTTCTTTCCTCGCTTTTTTTTTAGATCCATTTTTAAATTCAATAGGTACACTTTTAAATCAATCAAACTTAATGACGGTTTCAAATTTGACATAAAACTTCAAAAATCATGGCATTCATTTAACAATATCGTTATGTTGTAATGAATAAAGATATCGTTAAATTTGTTTTAAACAGAATGCAAGTTATGATATCGAAATCGTTGTTATTATAATTTAACGATATAGTTATTTTAGCGATCGTTATCTTATTACATAGTGCAAACAGAATCGCACTAATTGAGAACTTGACGGTAACGTTTTCTGTTAGCGTTATGTAACGTTTTAACGCTAAAAAGAAGTTACATTAGCAAAATATTCCTAAAATTGAGTGCACCACTTGTACCACTTTTTATTGAATAGAAGTGTACATCCACTTTACAGTTGGTGCAATTTTTAACAATAATCTTCGGTAAAGAGTTTGGTACTTGAGGCTGTGAGGATTTGGCAGTGCTTGGCAGTTGAGAAGATGTACCCATTTCATTTTCCGCACGACTAGTAGAAGAAGTACTAGGCTGATTTTCTCCTATCCCCAAAATTTTATTGGAAATGGAAATCTTATTTGCTATGGATTCCTCCACATACGACTCTGCCACGGTCGTACTCTTCCATCCTCCACGCCTCTTTAGAGATAATATGTCTCCTCCAGCATCGACAAGGATGGTGGCAGAGGATCTAATGATAATAGTAAATAATATATGAGTGTATAATATACGAGTTTATAATAATTACCTTCTAAAAGTGTGACCACTATACTCATGTGGATTTGTCAAGCCAAGATATTTAGCAATGTCACTAGGTATTTTTCCAAAGGTATTAATCCCGACTGGTTGGGTGGAACATTTTCCATTTCGATAAAAAACAAATAATCGCTTATGTTTTGTATGTGAAGGTCTAAGGGAGACATATCTTCTATAAATTTCAACCATATTTTTGATGTCATGATCTCTTCCATCAATGACAAAAGTTCGGGGTTTATTGGTTTTCGTGTCAGGTATTTTCACTACTAAGATAGAACCAGTGTCTTCTATATCTTTAGTGCTCATCTTGAGAAACTCTTCCCTTCTACACGCGCCTGCAATTCCAAAAATAGACACGACCTGCAGTTTTAGAATATTATAATTAATTGAAAATAATTCCAATGAAGTTATTTACCTTCATCATCAAGTATGTTTCGTCTGGTGCTTCATTAATAAATTTGTAAATTTGGTCCTTGCTGAATATTTTAGACTTCTTACATTGATAGCCTGCCGATTGCCGTTTCATAAACGCAGTTAATTTAAAAAAATGTTTAAGGTCGATGTTTTTTTTTATCAGCAGCGAAGACTTTACCATAAAGTATTCCGACCAAAGACTTGATGGTTTTACATGTTTAGCCCTGTCAGCAAAATAAGCTAGACACACATTTTCCGTTACATTCATTTCGACCTTGTTCCTTCTTGAACACCAGTTCGTACTGTTGGCGAGACTTTTGGGGTAGTAAATTTAAAGTAGCTTTACGTGCAGCTTCAAATACTTCCGGGGGAATATTTTCTTCATTGTTTTCACACATTTTTTCAAAAATTTGTTTCCACTTTACAAATGGCGTCTTAAATTCGTACACTTTGTTTACAAACTGGGTGCTAAACAACGCAGGTAGCACGTGGCGATCAACGCACGCTGATGTAGTTGTCACATTGTCACAATTTAAAAAATCACAAATAAAATAATTACTAAAAGTAAAAGGTTATGATCGTAGATAAAATGTTGTAAGACATACGTGTAAAAAGTTCCTTTGTTGCACTCACATTCTTTAAAATACTCCCTCGTACGTCGGTCGCATTTTAAACCCGTTCGTGCAATAAAGGATAACTTTTTACACTTATATCTTAAATAACTATTTTATTATACCTGAATCATAATCCCTGTTTTTGACACTAAAATGCGTGCGAAAAAGGGCCTTTAAAACACTAAAGCTTTAAGGGTTGCTTAGGTAACAACAAATTCACCTACATTTTGAACAATGATAAATAGACATTGACACACGATTTATGATAGCAACGAAACAACAACAATTGACCATTTCTATATCAACGATTAATGACACAGATTACCTCGGAAAAGGTATTTCAATTTGCTTTTTTTTGTTAAAATTTTCAGATTTTAGTGCAGGTATAATAAAAAATAGCGTATGATACACGTTTATAAGGGCCTTTGAAGCACTTGCGACGTTAAAAGCACTCAGCGTCGTGCTCTTAAACTCGTCGCGCGTGCTTTAAAGACTTCCTTATATTATAAACTTGTATCATAATATACTATTTCCTGACTTTATGAAACCTCGAGTGTAATTCGGCCAGACAATTTAATGAATGAGCAATACAATAATTTAATTTTTTTATTTGGTATTAAAGGTATTAGATGCATAGCAACCAAAGGTATAAGTTACCTGAGTGTTTTTGCCGGACAAATTCCCTCATGTAATGAAAACAGTTGATGTTGACCAATAGTGTGCCGAATATCCCGAAAAAATCTAGTCGTGGTCAGAAAATGCGTCTTCCTGTGACAAAATTCTCCCTTCCGGCGAAAAAAACCCGTTGACAAGGCTTTTGTTTCAAATTAATAATCGAAATGTCAGAAAATTATTTTGACGTTTTCCGAAATGGATTTAAAAATCGTTTCGGAAACGACTCCAGCAGTGATATCGACTACAGTGTAAAATCAATTTGGAACACAACAGCTAAATTGTTGCAGGAAAAGTACCATGGTGAGTACAAACTAACCTTTAATTCGCTTAGTGAAGTTCCGAATCTTATTCCAAGTTTGTTAACTGTGTATTTAATAATTAAGCTCTATTTTTGTTTGAATTGTTCATTCGGGAATTTGTCTAGATGAATATAACTCGACCTCCTTTTTTTTGTTCGGAAAATTTTGAACATATTAGACTCAAAGTTTGTTGCCAAGCAACAAACTTTTCGTCATATGATCAAAATTTTCCGAAAAAAAAGGAGGTCTTGTTATATTATAATTGATAAAAGTTAGGGCAAACTTTTATCCGCTGTCAAAGTGACAAAATCACAGCGCGCCTTATGAGATTTTTTATACATGAATTAAATTGTCAGAGAAAAAAACCGAAAATGTTCTCCATTGTTCTCTAGAGCGAAAAAATTATCAGCAGATATTAATTATTAAAAAACTATATATTTCTAGGATGCTAATTTGATTGTCAGATACCTAAATCGCTTGTCAAATTTTGAATATGCGTCGGGTCTCATTTATAAATACTGAACCATGTAAGTATACGATTTTGTTTAGTTTTTCCATAATATCACTAAGAAGTACTTTTCAGCTGAACGAGAATATTTCGATGAGTACGACAATTACAATGAAACGAGTCTGTGGTTCTTTATGATTTACATTCTCAGAACTTTTGTTCCCTTCTGCTTGGCTTTACAAGTAAAAGAAACAAATGAAACAAAATCAAACAAAACATTAACTTTGAATAATATAGGTAGGTCCTTTTGAGTGTCAAGAAAGTGTTGATCTCTATATTGAGTTAATAGGTCGTCCTAGGTAAGAATATGAAATCAAAATTTAAGTTAATCTTATAATCGAACATTTAATGTACTTACAATCATTTTGTAGCTTTAACGATTCCATATTTTTTCCGATCACTTGCAAGGACTACAGCAAAATGGAATCTTTTTGGCCGGTGCAGTTAAAAGAAGCGGTACAACAATACAGTTAAAAATTTCATATTTTCAGTTTTAAATTCAAAGACTTGCAATAATCAATTCTAGTGTATTTTTATCGAGTTGTTTTTCAGGAAAATAAAAATTGTTATCGCGACTATGTAGCACTGAGAATGAGCATCATTAAGAGTATTGGATTTTCCTCAGGAAGCATCATTGGAGGAGTATTGTCAGATCTGTAAGGAATTGTTTAAAATTAATATTCTCCCAAAACCTGAATTTGAAGATTTGGAAGACGTATTATTACTTTTTATTCGGCCATTGTGTGGAACATATCAGCGTGGATTTTGGTATTTTTAACAAACAGACACTTTATAGAAATATGGTACATTCTAGTCGTTGCGTCTTGTAGTGTCGTTTCAGTTGTCACATACGTAACATGTTATTAGTTCCAGATGATATGATGACACATTTTGTAATATTTCGGTTGTAGTTGGAGAAATTGCCAGCAAAAGGACTCGGCTTCTGTCTGCTTATACAATCCCGAGCTATGTAGTAGGAGATTATTTAATAAGACATTTGTCCAAAGTACTATTAGTATGGAAATATTTACTAATTTTCATTGCTGCCACAAATTCAATTATGATCTTTGCCTGTTGGTACACTCCAGAGTCACCAAGATGGTTGTTAAACAAAAACAAAAAAGAGCAAGCATATAAACAACTGAGCGAAATATCAGGACTTGTTTATGAATTAAAACAAAGAGATGATGCGCCAGAAAATAATATTTCTATGGGTTATGGAAAAGTCTTCTGGAAAATGTTGTCATTTATGGTACGAAGAAAACTAAAATGTTTTTTAATAATTTGCCTGTCGATGAGTATCGCTTCTCTACATTATACTTTCGCAAGTATGTTCACTTAACAAGGAAATCCATATTTTAACCTGGGCACATTTTATGACTCAAGAAACAAAAGCAATTATACATTATTTCGACAAAGTAGATCCCACATCTTTAGCAACCGCAGCAGAAGGAATTGGGTTTGACGAAAACAAAATAACCTTTTATGAATATTTATTACCCTCTTTGTAGTTATCTGTTTCTTCTTCCCATATATATATTTCTGGGTAAACGTTGTGGATTATTTTTTATATTTGTCATGCAGACATGTGAAGCTCTAATGGCAATTCTTTTGCCGGGTTTGCTGATATTCCGTAACTTATACAAAGTTGCTCTATTTTTATTTCATTTCAGATACAAAGACTTACTATAACGTGTTTTCTATGATTACTGGCGTAGCTGGCTTGTTGTTGATCTGGCTCTATTTTTTGGATCTTTTTCCAACATTTCTCAGAGCTTCTGCAATGAGTTGCAGTTTTTGTATTTTTGGTGTAGCTACGGCTTGTAGTACTATAGTGTTCAGCAAAGTACAAGTGATCAATTACTCGAAATAAGAAGATTTCTCTAAAAGCATATGTTTTAGGTTCTTGATCAATTTCAGTTTTACATAGCGTTTCTAGTAGCAGGATTATTGGGGACGACAGTTTTGATGTTACCACCTGCACATAATCAAGACTTATCAAATTTGAAATTAACTTGAAAAATTAAAATATATATCAGCATTTTTTTCCCGTAAATTTTGTTACATTCAACTTATTTTTATTTCCCTCCACCACCCGGCGGCACGGCAATTTTGCCGGAATACATACACTATTACGGATAATACTATCAAGTAATAGTGCAGTGCTAATCAACATAATTGCCGGCGTTTCGCCTCCACATTTTGACTTTGTTGTGTTTTTATATTATGTTCTATGTCAATGTTAAGGAACTTCCTCACGATATGACATGAGTATAATAATATACATATATACCTTTTTGAATTTCAACTACCAATGTGTTCCCTAAATCCAGAATTTTAAAATTTTTAAAAAGAGATTGCGGTACTATTGCCGTTGCTGAAATTATAAGTGTAAAATCGAATTTTTTTCTAAACACCAAAGATTTCTCATAAAGGAGAGCTCTAAATATTTATTAATTTTTGTGTTATATGTCTGTGTTATATTATGTGAATTATTTAATATTGATTATAATAAATACATAATTAAATAAATTGTAATTAATAACTTTTATAAAAATGTAAACTATTTTTTTCAAATTACACACTCTATTTTTGATGAACTTGTGTAAACAGCATTCACGTTGTTTTGGCATAATGGACCATGGAAATTTTGCATTTAATTTGGTATTGGTAGTAGGTAAAGCCGTCTGTTGAATTAGGTTCTGTTTTTCTAAGCTTTCTAAGCGTCAACGCTAGTGCATTGTTGTCAGTTTTCCTAGTTTGCAATAGTGTGTCCAACGTTTAAAAAATAAATCATGGCCACGCAAAAAACTAAAGTCTTGTCTCTTGCGTTTCTGTATCCAGAATTTGCCAACTAAGAATGTCCCAACTGCATCTACCCAAGGAACAGAAGGAAGGGGATTGAAGAACTTGGAGAAACTATACACGATCGCGTCGTCTTGGGTGTGGCTGCTCGGGTCCTGAAGGATCGACATTCTCTGATTCGTCTGGCTGCGATCCATGAGTGGGGAGGGGTCGGAGACTTCTTATTCAGGGCTGCACGTAGAACTGAAGCCACCGAGGACTCAGGCCTCAGAGTGCGATGGAAGAAGAGACTGTTTACCTAACACATGGCTATTCTCGAGATACTCAGTTTGTGCGGCAGCTGGTCAACAAGATGACTGCTGAGAGAAGAACATTGTAGGATGGAGGCGCTACGCTCAGCTCGCCTTGTTTCCCACAAAATCCGGAAAATTATTTGTCTCTTCCAGATGAAATATCATACATTGAACCTTCTCCCTACAGAAGTACAATGTAGTGGATAAACTCTGAGCACTATCTCTAGCACAGAAGCGACTGGTAGGTTGAGCTCGATAAGTTGAGGAAAACAGAGAGATTCATGGTTTCATCCCAACCAATCTAAACTCTTCAGAACGAGAACACTGCAGTTAATAAAACTGAGACTTTCTGGTGACAACAGAACTTGATATAGCGACATTCCGCTGGAAGTGACTTACGGAAGAAAGGGAGATAGGGGTGAAAGTAAAGAAAGCATTTAAAATAAATAATGATAAAATGATGCTGCCAAAAATAGAAAGTTGAGAGCAGAAGAAGAACATTATGCTAAATAAGAGTAAGTTGAAGGAAAAAAAAAGTGAGAAGATGTATAATAGATGACGATTTGACAAACGAAGAAACGAAAACACAAACGAAGTTAAGAGAGGTGGCTAGAGAACAGAAAGGAAAAACGGTGAAAATAAGATACAGGAAGATACAGATAAATGAGGAATGGTTTATATCGGATGAGAGAGAAGAGAAACCGAAGAAAAATTTTCAGAAGAAGGAGAGAAGAAGACAAGATGAACCGGCGAGAAAAGGTATAAAGAGAAGTTGAATAAAAAGGTAGATCGACAGAGAAAACGGAAACCGGAAAAGAGGCACAAAGGGGAAAGTCGCTACCGAAAGAGTACAAATGGGAAGGTCAAGGGACAAAAAGAGAAAAGAAAAAGGGAAGAGCTACCGACTGAATAATAACAAGAGTGAAATTAGGGATTAAAGAAAATTGACAAGAAAAGGGAGAAGAAGATGGAAAGAAAAGTTCATATAGGCAATAAATGGTGGAAAATAATGACAATATACAGCAAAGAGATGAAGACAACAAGAAGACGTGTCGAAGACGCAATGAAAGAAAACAGGGAAGATCGTACATATACTCTTGGCTCCCTTCATGGGCATGGGTTAGGTACTTGAGCGCCGCAGTCAGAAAAATTTGCGGGTAGCGTTAAACTCGTTAATTGCTTATTCAGGATCGCTCAGAACGAAGAGACGCTGAAGATAGTTATACTGCAGATACTCTTATTTGTATTCAAAGTAATGAAATTTCTTATATGTAACATTTCTACAAGTTACAGACACGTTAACACTATAATTTTAATAAAGAGTGTTCAATTGTATGTCTTTTAACACAAGTATGAATTTGAAAATATCTAAGAGAGACGTGACAGGATGCAAGGACAATACAGATGGATTTGTGATTGACGCGCATAATAAATCACATTTTTAATGATATTTTTTTATGAAGAGTGCCCTGGATATCCATTGAGAGCACTGCTTCAATCCTTCTTAGCAAATGGAATTTTGTTTATTTTATCGCCAATTGGGAATAAAATTCCCATGATTTGAACAATACGAAAACTTATTCGAATGGAAACTAAAATAAGTTACAAATTCCAATGGGAAACTTTTACCACAATTTCAAGACTCGGACCCTAGGACTCTTTCTCTCTCTCTCTCTCTCTCTCTCTCTTTCTGCTGTACCTATACTCTGGAGATTTGACAATCAAAGTAATGAATATTAATTTACATTAATAGAGTCCTTACCTTAAAAAAAATATTTAGTACTATAAATATCATTATTCTTAATTGTGAACCGTAAATTAGTTGTTATACTACAAAGTTGAAACAATTTTCTTGTGTGGGTTGTTTAATAGGCTTCTAAAGTAATATTGACAGGTGCTGTTACTTTGACACTTTAGATTCCGTCTTGTCAGCGGATAGACAACAGACTGTCAAAATTACAACATTCTTTTCTTTTTTTAGTCAGAGCATGGTGGGAAACAAAATAAAATGTCACGACTTGTGTCATTTATTTCTCCGTGAATTTTTAACACTCTTTTAGTGAAAACGTTATTAACATCATTATTAACAATGTCACCTGTCATTTTTCGAGAGTCCCAATTATGTAAGTCATGTAGTAATTGCTCAAATTCATCCTAAACACTATTTTAGCTGAACGCGAATTTTTTGAAGAATATAACAAACACAGTACGGGAAATTGCTGGTTTCTTCTCATTTATATTCTTAGAAGTTTTGCTCCACTGTGTTTAGCAGTTCAGGTATTTATAAATGTTAAACAATTTACAGAATTTGATAACAACAAAAATAATATAAAAACGAACAGGTAGAAGTGTTCGAATATCCCGGAAGTGTTGATATTTATATAGACGAATTTTCAATTAATCTTAACAGGTAAAATGAAATACAGATTTCAACTTTTTCCTTATTTAATTAATACTTCTTTATAGCTCCCATAGATTTGCTAATAATAACAGTACCGAACAAGGCTACACTAGGTTGCAATCTGTAAGTCAATAGTGATATAAATATATAGCCAAGTACCACATTAGCCGGCCATACACGAGCGGAATTTTTGACAGGCCACGGATTTTTTCGAGAAAACCGCAGGCCCGCTCTGGAGGAAGAAATCTGCGGGCCGTGTCTGCGGGTCACAATTGTCATCGTTTTCCAACGACATTCTGGAGTTCTAACCTGCTAGTACCATTAATAACTCTTAAACTGATAAAAATATTATAACTAAAAAACAAAACCTACTCTACGAGAGCTCGGCTCATCGCCTGATCTGTGGCCTGTCTGACTCCTGGATCCGCAGATAAATTAACAGAATTCCGCCGGTTCTCCTCACTCACTAACAGATCACAACTGCCAACGGATTTTTTGAAGAAATTTCAACTGGCCCGACCGGTACCTTAGTGGACTACGACAGGCCTGGAGATCGGCGGATGAGGCCTGCGGGAAAATCAGCAGTTCTGATCGGCGGATCTTGACTGTCAAAAATTCCGTTCGTGTATGACCAGCATTAACCAGAGCTGAAATTAGTCTTCCTAATTTGACGTGGTAGTATCGACATTTTTTGTTTCAGTTTAAAAGAGAAGCCAGCCAGAAAAATCTTGTCTTACGAATGAGTGTTTTTAAAAGTATCGGGCTTTGCTTGGGAGCACTTATTGGAGGACTCTTTGCGGATTTGTAAGATATACAATATCAAAATTTCAATTGTTTCTATTTTTAGCACACGCCTATAATATTTTATGCAAAATTTCACCAAAATTTATGTTGTTTACCTTTCCTCAAAAGATAATCTCGTCAATTAAACTTATTTTTACCAGATATGGAAGAAGAATGGTCTCCTTCTATTCTTGTATAGTTTGGAACATATTAGGATGGATATGGATAATTATACACAACAAACACGTTCTAGAACTAGCCTTTGTGGTCGCCGTCGCATTTTGTAATATTGTAAACGTTGTTACGTTTGTTACTTGTAAATTTTTCATATTCAATGCATACCATTTATTAATACATCTATTACAGTTGGAGAAATCACCACTAAAATGAGCAGACTGTTGGTTATTTACACCATTCCCTACTATTTACTAGGAGTTTTAGTGTTGGATTACACATCGAAAGCAATTCACGTTTGGCAATATTTGATAGGTTTTATTGCCTCAACAAATTGTATTATGATTTTTGCATGTTGGTATACACCTGAATCGGCTAGATGGTTGATAAACAAAAATAAAATTAAGGAAGCATTTCAAGTATTAAATGAGATATCCGGAAAGTTATACACTTTACCCGAACAACAAGAAGAAAATGTTAAATTGAAAAAAACAACGATAACATACCAAATGATGCTTTTTTTGTTTACAAACAAACTGAAACATTTTCTTATAATTTGTTTATCGATGGTCATTGCTTCGTTGAACTATAATTTTGCAAGTACATCGGTGGAATAACAAAATACTAAAATGTAACATTAATCTTTTAAATTTTTAGAACTCAGAGCTGTCATACATTATGTTGACACCGACGAATTTGGATTGTTGTCGATTGGTGCGGAAGCCATCGGGTTTGTAAAAACTCTATTAATTTTAAATAATTTAACAATTATAAATTGCATTTTCAGTTATTTATTCATTATTCCAGTGTACATATTTCTGGGTAAAACACATGGTTTATTTTTTATATATATATTATTATCACTCGCAGCAGTCGTGGCACTTATTACACATGGTTGTTCCTTGCATTACTGACAGGTTAAAAAATAATGGTGTTAGTTCTTAGAGTTTGGAAGAGAAATTTACTACAATACATTTTGCATACTTTTTGGAACAACTGCAGTATGTTTGAACTGGCTTATTTTCTTGGACCTTTTTCCCACATTTCTACGAGCTACTACGATGGGATGCAGTTTCTTCATATTTGGCCTAGCAATAGCTTTAAGCTCGTTGCTTGTCCACAAAGTGGAAGTGAGAAGGTGTACAAAATGAATCTTTCAATTAATACAATTCGGAAATGATTTCAGGAATATCGTGAATGTTATTTTTATGTGACTTTTTTTTTAACGGCGTTATTTGGTGTCACAGTATTAGCATTACCTCGAAGCCATTCTCAAAACCTGCCGAATTATAAACTGAATTGATTATAAAAATCGTAATATATTAATTCTTGAAAATACCATAATCTTATTATTGTATAACTGGTATCCATTTAACGAACCGTAGATGTTGATCGAAACGTTTTTGTTTATAGCAAGGAATTAGGTTCTTTGGAACAGTTTCTGTACCTAATTAAAATAATCTATGTTGAAACTGAAATCCTTATACATTCCACAGGAAGCTGTATTTATACTAATGTAAGTCGATTAAAGATTTTTTTAGCAGATGTAGTTGCTACAAATTATTTCTTTGACCTATCAAGTTAAAGTTTTTAACATATTACGATAACATATTGTTGAAAATTGCTAACCAACACATTAATTACATCAATAAACACTCTCGTCCTGAGATAAATCCTGAAATAAATTCGCGTTTCATGTTTTACGAGTTCATATTTACGAGTTTAATCTGCAAAATGAGTAACAAAACACTTTTTTTTTAAATTTCAACAAATAATAATCTATTCAAATACCACGCGATCTTCAAATTTTCACAAGATAAATTTTTGTTTTAAAGCTCTCTATCAGTACCGAAAATGGATATGAGAAAGCACCCATCATTTTTTTTTTGCATAAATAACATCTTTAATTTTCAATTCTAAAGGGAGATGGATATTTCTATAGGATGACATAGTTATTTACAGTACGAGAGAGGAAGGAAAGCTTTCGTTCACGCGAATTGCGTGATGCAATTCAAGTGAACGAAAGCGGCCTTACTCTCGAATACTGTATTTGGTTTTGCTTGATACCTCCTTAGACTCACGTCTGTAACTTTGTATTCAAAATTTTAAATAAAATAAAAACACATTAAGAATTATATGTTCCTGATGATGACCTGGAAGAGGCAAGTGCCGCGAGGTACTAAATGTTGCCTACAAAATCAAAATTAAAGTACCAGAAAGAATTGGAAAAATTTACACAATGGAAGACCGAGAAACGGATCAAAATAATAGATGAAAATGTTATGATGGCATATTTTAAAAATATAGGAACAGCATCAACGTAATCGCAGTATTCAATGTTCAAGAGTACACTGTTTGTATTTCAAAACTTCGACATCTCCAGGTAAGAGGTTTTTTAATAAGCTTTTAGTGGCTTTAATAAAATAAATGGTACAGGTTCAGCAGTCTTACCTCCTTTTTGAAAACAAAATGTGGAAGCTATCAGCCGAAAAAAGCTACAAAAAACGATGTTTGCAAGTTTTTACTGGAAGCGGCAGACCAAGAGTGGATCCTTCAGAAAGTTGTGGTAATGATGACCATATTCGGTGGTTATCGTTGTAATGAATTATGTAAAATGATGAATTGTTCTAGTTATTATTAGTTATTATTTTCAATATACAAATTCTTTTCATACAATGGATTTTCAATTATGCTTGAGTGAAAACCAGTTAGCGAAAGACAGTGAGCGAAAGTGAAATGAACGAAAGAGAAACCTTCACCCACTGGTAACTATGGATACAGACTCACTTTTTAGGGAGGTATTGAACAAAAGATATTACTAATTTGATTTTAGCAATTGAAATAAATATTGAATAAAGTCAAATCTGCCATATTTAACTGACATAAGTCACAAAACTTTCAAATGCATCGTGTTAGTTTTATAGATTTGGAACCATGTAAATGTTGTGAAATTAAAATCATTACTATTTAACGCAATACTTTTTTAGCTGAGAGGGAATATTTTGAAGAATATGACAAATACAACAAAATAAGCTTGTGGTTTATTCTTGTACTGATTCTCAGAAGTTTTATTCCATTTTGCTACTCTCTACAGGTATTGCATTTTGCTATCACATTTTTGATAAATTTAACTTCGTATAGGTAGGACCATTTTCATTTCCGAAAAGTGTGGATGTTTACATCAAGGAATTTTCAATACAGAATGTTAGGTAAAGTGAGAAATGATGTTGTTGAAAACATACAGAAGTTTCTTATTCGTAGTTTTCAAGGATTTCCTTCGTTTTCCATTTGTAGCAAGAAAGAATACTTTCAAGATAATAACACCATTCTATCATACGCAGATAATCAAGTAAGTTGGTTGTAATATAACAATATGCAGTTTGACCATTTCGTTTTTTAGACCGAGACAGAATGCGACGTAAAAAATGTTGCATTACGTATGAATACTTTGAAAGGATTTGGCTACAGCTTGGGAGCACTATCAGGAGGGGTGCTAGCTGACGTGTAACGTTATCATCATCATTTATCATTATTACAAGATACTCTTAAATCTACAGGTTTGGAAGGAGAATCACAAGTTTTCTATTTTCCATTGCTTGGAACGTAACTTCGTTAGTTCTTGTGTTTGTACACAGTAGGATTTTAGTAGAATCTTTCTACATTATAGCTGTTGGATGTTGCTCTGCTGTCAACGTAATCACACTTGTAAATTGTTAATATCCTATACATTACAAAATATTATGTGATTTAATCGTGACTATACAGTTGCAGAAATAGCAAGCAAAAATAACATAATCCTGGCAGTTTATACAGTTCCGACTTACATATTTGGAGACATTTTATTCCATTTTATGACTAATGGAGTAATAATTTGGAAACACCTGATGGTTATGATTGCCTCAACAATTTTTATCGTGGTTTTTGCATGTTGGTACATACCTGAGTCCCCTAGGTGGTTATTTAATAAAAAGAAGAAAAAAAAAGCCTATGACTTATTAAAAGAAATATCTGGGCTAAAGTATAAAATTGGAATAACTGAGACAACGGAAAAAAATCTTAGAAAAGCTACAGTGTTTCAGAAAATGTTTAAATTCTTGTTTGAAAATAAACTTAAACATTTCATAATATCTGGTTTATTGGTAGCCATTTCTAGTTTAAATTATTCTTGTGGAAGTATGTTAATTTTAAAAATGTTTTGTCACTTTACAATAATATTTCATTCCAGAGCTAAGACTGATATTGCATGACATTCCAATGCGAGAATTCGGATTGTTAGCAAATGTTGCAGAAACCTTGAGGTTCAATACCCGGAAATTCTATTCGCTTTACGTTAATATTTTTTCCAGCTTGTTATTTGTAGTTCCAGTTTATATCTTCTTCGGTAAACGTTGCGGTATGTTTCTCACATACATTTTGATGTGCGTGGAAGGTCTGATGGCACTACTTGCCAAAGGTTGCTACGAACATCATTTACCAGTTAATCATTACAACGTCATTTTCAGAATCGGCAGAAAAAATTTACTACGATGTGTTTAATATTTTCTTTGGATTTTCCACGTTATGTTTAATTTGGCTTTATACCCTATATCTTTTCCCCACTTTCTTACGAGCTACCGCTTTGGGCTATGCTTATTTTATTTTCGGAATGACACTCACTGGTGGTTCGTTTCTTGTGAGCGAAATAAATGTAAGTAATTTGAAAAATGTGCAACAAGAGTATGAAAACATTGTCTTACAGATATTAGGAGAGTTTAATTATTACTTGATTTTATCTCTAATAGGAATTCTCGGATTAACAAGTGTGGCGTTACCAAATATTTCGGGTCAAGAACTCTCCAATACAAAACTAATTTAACAAGTTCTGTATTTATTTGTAACAATACGAATCGTTGTTGCTTACTTCCTTAATGTTTAAATAACTATTATAATACGGTGCGATCAATTAAAAAAAAAATCGAGTCGGCGTGTTACCTATGGCAACCCATGCTATAGCATAGGCTCCAAAGCAAACTCGATTTATTTTTTTAATGATCGCTCGGTATTTATAACCAAAAATAACTAAGGGCCAGTTTCATAATAAACTTAAAGTCGGCTTTATCTTAACGTGACTTTAATGGATTGTTTCAACAATATGATTCTATGGTAAATGGTAAACTTTAATGTTAAAGTCACGGCCTCCTAGATTCATAAGAGACTCGTCTCTTATCAATCTAGGAGGCCGTGGTTAAAGTAACTTTAGGCTGATTATGAAATTGGGGGTAAGAACGTTAAAATAACAATCAGGGTTTTTTTATTGCCAACTTAATTCAACAGGTGGTGGTGGTTTTGGCGAAGATTATAACTACGTTATAATATAAGTGTTTTAACATAACATAACTATTGAAATACAATAAATGTTTCCCATTTAAACAACCATTTATTTTATAATCTAAAAATTAACTACAGGAAATTCTCGCAGTGCTCCCCATTTTGCTCTAAACATAAATTAACTCTTCTCTCGAACGATTCACCAGCATGTTTAATTTAATTTGAAATGTCAAATTTGACTTGTCACTGATGCGGCTGTCACTGTGAAGCCGTCAACAACCGGAAGTTACTCCAGTTGTATAGTGGCCACGGAAATATACTGATAATGTATTCAGTCCCCTTAACGAGGAGGCTAAGTAGTTTATTAGGGATAAGTGCTTGGACAAGATATTTTGCCTGTAAAGACTGCCTGAAGAACGCCAGGTAGTGCTGACCGTTCCTTTGTAATGGTTATAAACAAGGCGGTCTCAAGTTACAGGCCAGGACATTGGCTGTGTTGCCACATTCCCTGGTAGGCCATTCCATGACCTACGATGTTCCTAAAATTTTGAAACTAATTCGACATTTAAAATAAATTTTGACAAGTCCTTGGTGAAATTCGTCAAATTGAATTAAAAATGTCATTTGAGTGTTGCATACCAAATTGCAACTCAAATTATGCGTCTTCTTCAAATTACGTAGGTACCTGTATTTAAGTTTCCATCAACATCAAATGAGGAAATGAAGCCAATTTGCAACTTGGAAAGAGATTTTAAAAATCGAAGAGTGAAGAATTCGCAAAAGTAGCCACGCTTGTGCTAAACATTGTAGGGGAACAAATATCAATATCAAACGAGGGGCCAATAACTTCTAATTACGAAGAAATTACATTTTGGGAAGAAACCCTGCGGAAAATCTTTTGGCTTTAAAAACGAATATTGAAATTAAACTGGGAAGCAACTTACAAGAAATGGGGTGGGATTTAGACAGTAGAGAGAACAAAATTGTCATATTTAAATTGGAAATGCCCACCTCGCGTTAATTTATAACCAAGCAGTTTCAATAGCCCGGAACACCGCAGAGCATTTGAAATATTATCAGTATTATCACTTATTAGTAACAGTAAGGAGCACCGTTATTTTTCTGTCCCCAAGGTGGTTTTAAACTATATATTACAATGCGATAACGCATTTTTGAACTGTCGTAAAATTAGATCACTCATATTTGACAAATGCAAATATAATGACAGGTTTAGTGGATTTCTAATTTTTTCACTAAATGTTGGTGAAGCAATGTTGCCAGACTGTGGTAGGCCATTCCATAGCACACTGTCTTTGGTCAGTGTCATGGCCTGGTAAATGAAGATCGCCTTGTTATAAACCAAATCCGCTAACAGTGACAATCGTTATTGATTGTTATAAGTACGGGACTGAATATATTATATCTCCGTGGCGACTATACCATTTAAAAATAAAATTCAGCATTACCAACTTAAACAGTCCTTGATCACCCCGTATTTTCCTTTCAGTTTTATCCCAATCGGCTACTTCACTGTCATTTTTCTGTCGTCTTACCTGTCAAACAATCACGACACAAAATGCACAAGTTGTCTTTTGTAAATTGGGCTGACACTGAACCTTGTACAAAACTAAAATCACCGAAATTCAAATCCATTTGACGATATCCTTTCAGCTGAAAAGGAATTTTTTGAAGAATACAGAAGATACAGTAGCTCCCTAACTGTTTGGTTCATTCTTCTTTTTTATCTTAGAAGTTTTGCTACCTTTTGCTTGGGCTCACAGGTGTCCACCAAACACTTTACATATAATATGATTTTAAAGTTCTTGTAGGTGGTTATCCTCGAAACTACTGAAGGCGTTAACCTTTACATGCAACACTTTGACTTGGAATGTAACAGGTAAGGATTAATAGTAATGTATTGAACTTAACATATACTTTTTGAAGTTCTCTTGGGTTTTATATATTTCTGTCCAAATGCAAATTTGAGCAAACAGGTATGAGTGTTAACAGATTACAGGAACTGACAAAAAAGGTAACTAACAAATTACTAGCTATTTTAGAAACAACAGTAACTGTTACGGGATTAGTTAAGATATTTATCTACGTTGAAATTGTTTCAAAGACGTCAGTGAATAACAATAAAAGTGAATGAGAAATAATAATACTAAAATATTTGATAAACAAACTTTATATTTAATTATCCTAACATTGGAATTATTTTATCATTCTTGTATTTATGAGTTAGTCTAAAAAGCAAACGTTCAAAATAATCTGTTAAACATTACATAAATATGTTCTAGAGCAACCAAGACTGCAGTCAACAAGAACTTGTCCTTAGAATGGGTATTTATCAAAATGTTGGATACTGCTTTGGAGCAATTATTGGAGGAATTTTATCTGACTTGTAAGGCTTTATTTTCTTAAAAACCTCAAAAAGTTAACATATTAAAACTTAGTACTTGTTAACACAAATTTCTATAACCTACTTCATATTTACTCCTAAAATACCAGATATGGAAGAAGAAGCACCGCCTTGTATTTCTCTGTCGCTTGGAATATTCTGGCATGGATTTTTGTTTTTGTAAAACAAAGATTTTTGTCAGACATATGCTACTTTGGAATTATTTTATGCTGTAGTGTAGTAAATGTCACTACATTTGTAAACTGTTAGTATAATTTAAATATTTATTACAACGCTTTATGCCATTTTTAAATTACAGTTGCCGAAATTGCCGACAAAAAAAACAGAATTTTATGCATTTATACAATCCCGACTTACATAATCGGAGGACTTCTAACAAAATATGTAAGCCGGACAATATCCTCTTGGATGTACCAACAGATTACTGTTGCCTCATCGGTAACCATTATGATTTTCGCATGCTGGTACATGCCCGAATCACCTAGATGGTTATATAATAAAAATAAAAAGGAAAAAGCATACGCCCAGCTATGTGAAATTTCAGGACTTTTATATACATTTCAATTAAACCGCAATTTAGAAAATCCTGAATTAGAAAACAATAACGTTCTATATGGTATGTTTGCATTTTTGTGTCGCAAAACCAAGAAGTATTTTATCCTATGTAATTTACTCATGACTGTCTCTAGTTTGAGCTACAATTCTTTAAGTATGAGCAGGTTTTAACAAGTTTTAACAAAATTTAACATAATCGTTTTATATTTTCAGGATTCAAAAATATCTTACATAAAATATATACTAAGCAATTTGATCTTTTGACACATTCTGCAGAAGTACTGAGGTATTGATAATACATAAATATATTTCATTTTACTGTTACAATGATTTTCAGCTTTTTATTCCTTTTGCCAATTTACATGATTTTAGGTAAACGTGTTGGTCTATGTTTTATGTACTTTTTGTTCTTAACTGTGTTGCTAGTGGCAGTCTTTACATATGGTTTAAGCAATCCTATTTTCTTAATTGAGCAAATTTAGTTTACATCAGTTTTTTTTTCAGATTTTCAACAAGCTTATATCGACATATTTGGAGTGATCTTTAGCATGACTGCCATAAATATAATTTGGCTTTTAATCCTGGATATTTTTCCCACTTTCTTACGAGGTACTGCGATTGGAATTGGTTTCTTTTTCTTCGGTTTTTCAGGAACTCTCGGCTACATTCTCGCCAAACTAATAGAAGTAATACTTAAAATACATAAATCTTTTAAAATACTGAACAAAATATATTTCAGAAAATTGAAATATTTAACTATTATTTAATTTTCTTCGTTACAAATCTGTTTGGTATCATAGTACTGGCATTACCAGATACCACCAATCGAGAATTACCGAATTATAAACTACATTAACAGTTTCATTAAAATTAAAATATTATTGTATGGAGTTTTTCCTTCACATGTACCTACTGTCTTAAAATATACGGAATTTTTGAAATGTTTCCTATTATACCAGTTTCGAAATTTACCACCCAAAAATAATAATCAAGACGGTAATAATCATAATGACAATAAAGTACAGTTGCGGAATTAAAATTTCGGGCACTATTGTCAATGTCAATAAACTCTAAAACAACCTTTATGTTAACCTTATCCTTTACTCTTGTCATGTTTTTGTCTTTTGGGATTAAAAAATTGTCATTTGTGGTATAATAATGGGTAGGCAACATATCAAAGCGATGATTTAATTACAATCAGTGCAACTAACTGAAATCTCAAAATTCAAAATTGATTGGGTGACTGACACAAAAAAGTTTAATTTTTGAATGTCAGCCATGATGACAGTATAGAAGGTGCTTTACAGAGATTTTGTTGAAGTGACAGAAAAATAGTGCCCGCAACTGTACCTGTGGATTACACTTATTTTTTGAAATGACAGAAAATGACGGCTAAAATTTTTTGACCGGGATGGTAAAGTCCATTCAAAAATCAAAAAACCACGAACGTCGCATTTTCCTCGATAATTACCATCGGCAACGCTGTCTAGTGTAAAATTTGGTGAGATTTGTAATTTTGAGGTTAAATGTTTATTAAGTGTATTGTTTTTCTGGGCATGTTTAAATAAGAATAATAAGAATCAATAAATAAATGAAACATGCTGCTAATAAAACAATAAGAACGAAATTCAAAGCTATTGAATTTTATTTTGAATCAAATAAATGTCATAATTTATAGTTACCAAAATAATATGAAAAAATATCCACCTGGGGTTTTTTAAATTTTACCAACCTAAAGCAACACATGGTGGTTTTTAATTTTTGAATGGACTTTATGTACACTTCTATTCAAAAAAAAAGCGTACACGTATTGAGGGCTACTGTAAATGGGGATAAAATTAATTAATCGTTTCCAAGAAAACGCTTACTGACATTTTGTATGTACTATCGCGGCCAAAATACTTTGGTCGTCAATGTGACATAAATGACATTCAATTGTAAAGCAAACTTTAGGATGTTTAACCTTATTTTTTACTACTGTCAAAATTATTTTAATCTATCAGTGTCATTCCCAGCTGCAGAGGCAGAGTTCAAAAGCAAAAGATCAACGTGGTCGCGGTTTAGACAACCTTCAGAAGCAAGTAAGACGATTCTATATTTATCAAAAACTGAAGGTGCCATATTTTTGACAAGAATAATTTGAAATTGTCATGTATATTGACATTAATACTTGATTTACATTTGAAGTGTCAAAAAGTGACGACCAAAGTATTTTGGCCGCGATAGTACAGTCGCGAGCAATAAATTTTGGTCGTCAAGGTCATTCTTTGACGCAATCGAAAATGTTCCATTGTAAAACAGTCGTAAATATCATAACCTATCATCATGTTGTATGACATTAATTGTCATTTTTTTCTCATTTTTTGACACTTTGTTGACATGCGCATAATCAGGCAAGGAAATTTTGTGACAATCTAACCAAATTTTGAAATGAGATAGACGATCAAAATTTATTGCTCGCGACAGTATGTAAAATGTGTGTTGCTTTTTATAAATTTTTAAATTGTTGTTAGATTATTGATTGTTGTTTTTCTATAAATTTACGAATAAATGAGTGAGTTGTATCTGTAGTAATTCAGTAATTGGTAATACTTGCCTAATAAATAAGGCAAAACATTTACTGTCGCGAGCAAAAAATTCTGGTCGTCAATGTCATTTCAAAATTTGGTTAGACTGTCACAAATGAAAAAATTTCCCTGCCTGATTATGCCCATGTCAACAAAATATCAAAAAAATTAATTAACTAATGTCAATTAATGTCATACAACATGATGATAGGTTATTTATTGGTATTTACGACCGTTTTACAATGGCGCATTTTCATTGTATTAAATCATGATTGTGACGACCAGTTTTTTTTGCTCGCGACAGTACACACATTAAAATCTCTGAAAAATACATCGATAAAATCCAGCTATCAGCACGGGTTTTGTTACAGGTTTCTAAGTAACAACAATTAAAAAATAGGTTTACAATATGACAATCTAGCAAAAATTGTGCTCACTACTTGTACGCTTTTTTTTTAATAGAAGTGTACTTTCTGCTTGGCTATTGTACTGGGTGGTAATCCTTTCCCAAGCACTATTTTTTCGTTCTATCGAAACTGCATATGCTTTTTGAAGTGAAACTTTTTATGGGAGGGTCTTGAAATTCTGATCGGCAACATTTTTGTGTGACGAAAAGTGGTGGGGGTAAACACTATTGGGTCGAGTGGGAGCAGTGTCTCTGTCTTTGTCACACTCACGGCATTTATCGATAATGTCCTCTCTTTAATTTGGAGGCTTAAAAATGAACAATGAATTACGCATTTCGATATTGTTTAGTGTTATCGTTGTTTATAATTTATTTTCTTCATTAAAATATACAATTTTGTTGTGAATATGCTATTTAAAAGTGATCGATGAATAATTAATAATACAAAAGTTTCACTTCTATCGTGCGTCTTTACGACACATTCTGTTTTTTTTATTTTCTATTGCCTCTCTCATCGCGTATTATATGAGAGAAGCCAACAGAATTTTTTCCTTTAACCTGTACACGGTTTTCATTTTTCAAAACAAGCTGTCACAAGGTGTATGGTATAACCATGGCAACCCGACTCAAACAAAACTGAAGTCAGGCTCAAATCTAACTTTTACGAGTTCAGCCGTAATAATGACTATACGTAATACGGATCTAGACTTGAGCAAAACTCAGGACTCGACCGAGTTGGACTTAAGTTGCCGACTATAAATACCGGCCTAAGGCCTCAAATTGTAGTCAATTTAATCTACATAGTTTAAAAAAGGTAGGTTCAACTTTTTCTATGAGACACATACCTTAGGAGATATTGAGCGAAAACTGAAAATAATGCGAAAATTTACCTGTTTTTTAGCTACTACGCCGCGCACTAGTCTTTTGACGTTTTGGTTGGTTTTTTACTCTTGGCTGAGGTCCAAACAACATATTAAAAAATCAGAACTGCATCATTTTTTACAAGGTCGGACCCTTTGTTATGTCTATATTGACTGGACTATGACTCCTTTTTTCAGTATTACCGACCGGCTGAAGAGAAAGTACGCGTGGAATCGCTCACTTTCCAACCTTCGAAAAGCTGTACGTTACTAGATATATCTGTGAATAAACGGATTAACACGCTTCTATTGATTCTACTTGACCGGAATAAATTTAATACTTCCCTTTCGGTTTTATCGCAATCGGCTACTCCACTGTCATTTTTCTCTCGTCTTACCTGTCAAACAATCACGACACAAAATGCACAAATTGTCTCTCGTAAATTTTGCTGACTCTGAACCTTGTACAAAATTAAAATCAACGAAATTCAAATCAATTTCACGATATCGTTTCAGCTGAAAAGGAATTTTTTGAAGAATACAGTAGATACGGTGGCTCCCTAAATTGTTGGTTCGTTCTTCTTTTTATTCTTAGGAGTTTTGGTCCCTTTTGCTTGGGCTCACAGGTGTCCACCAGACACTTTAATTATAATATGATTTAAAAGTTCTTGTAGATGGCTATCCTCGAATCTGCTGAAGGCGTTAACCATTACATGCAGCACTTTGACCTGGAATGTAACAGGTAAGGATTAATAGTAATGTATTGAGCTTAACATATACTTTTTGAAGTTCTCTTGGGTTTTATGTATTTCTGTCCAAATGCAAATTTGAGCAAACAGGTATGAGTGTTAACAGATTACAGGAACTGACAAAAAAGGTAACTAAGAAATTACTTGCTATTTTAGAAACAACAATAACTGTTACGAAATTAGTTAAGATATTTATCAAAAAACATTTTGCAAATTTTAAATTTATTACTAGTACTAATTGCACATTAACTTCTAGTCGGAGAGCTAGTGAATATTTTTGTCGCGTCATTTCACCACGAAAATTTTATAATTCAATTCGTACTATAGTTGAGGATCATAAAAGCGATCATCTGATGGCAAACATGCTTTAAAACGTACATCAAGGGCCTACCCCTGAAGTCAGAAAAAAGAAAAACTATAAAAATCACATGATAGTAATTAGTAATAATTGACTCGATAGTACCTATGTTATTTCTATTTGCCACCACTGAGAGACGTTTCGAAAGAATCCCAGACGGGCAGTTACGGATCTGCACTTGCACTTGCAAGGTGTTAGACCTGAAATTTTCGTCTGGCAATTATATTTCAAGTGTGTTCTAATTTAGAGATTATAAAAAATAACAACTTTAGTGCTCTTGCACGACTGATTCTTATTATGTATTATGCAAATTTGAGCCCGTCTGGCACACACTTCAGACTCACCAAAACGTCTGACGATAATTGTAAATAACATATTATTGAATCACACTCCAATAACGTGACTGAATTTTTTTTTGCAAACTTTAGATTTTTGAATTATAAAATTTTCGTAGTGAAATAACGTAACAAAAATGTTCACTGGTTATTAGACTGTTTTTTTTTTTTTATTATTATTCACTTTCATATTCTACCGAGTCCATAAATTTTATTGTCAGCTTCTAAGCCGCATTACGAGTAGAAGTATTTTTTGACACCATCTATAGGTTTAGTAAACAAAAATCCAAAAGAGAAAACTTGAAATCTACCTTGAAATTGTTTCGAAGACGTCAGTAAATAACAATAAAACTGAATGAGGATCAAATCATATTTTTCCGTTGACCGCTTGTTCAATATTAATGTATTATTTTGTCTAAAATATAGTGCATTAATGGACCTCATTAATACACTATTTTTCGTTAATCAACGATTTTTGCGATTTTGACGTTTTGATGTATAAACAACCTTGAACATGCATTGTTTGCACTTACTGCAGCAGGTAGTGTAGCAGGGTTTTCTATATTTTATAGCTCCATAACTGCACAATTACGAATTCACTTTTTCAAAAGCCGACCTTTTTGGTTATAATTCGCATGTCATATTTTTCAAAGGTAACTAGGTTTTCTTAGCAACCGTGATTTTTACGTGAAATTGAATGTGAATGGAGTTTACGTCTTCTGACACTTTTTGTGGAAGAGTGAATAGAAAGTGTTGAAAAATTTAAAAATGGCCTACCCTGAGGACAAAAAAAGAATGAAGGTATTTTATAAGGTCTCATTTTTATCTAAAAAGATGAAATTGGTTTTGATTTGGCTTTAATTTGAAATTTTGTCACAAAAAAAAAGTTTGCGGTCAACGAAAAAATTTTGTAATCAACTCGTTTGTTAATGGGCGATTAATAATCTCAACTATTAAAGGCACTCACTCGCTACACTCGTTCGTGCTTTAAACAGTTTCAATTATTAATCGCCTTCATTAACAAACTAGTTTATTAAATAACTATTAATAATACTAAATATATTTGATAAACAAACTTAACATTTAATTATCTATTTAACATTGGACTCGTATTTATGAGTTAGCTTGAAAAGCAAACGTTCAAAATAAGTTGTTAAACATTACAAAAACATGTTCTAGAGCAACCAAGAATGCAGTCAACAAGAACTTGTCGTCAGAATGGGTATTTATAAAAATGTTGGATACTGCTTTGGAGCAATTATTGGAGGAATTTTGTCTGACTTGTAAGGCTTTGTTTTCTTAATTGTCACACCTGAAAAACTATAGTTAACATATTACTTGTTAATACAAATTTCTTTAACCTACCTGTTATTTACTTCAAAAACACCAGATATGGAAGAAGACGCACCGGCTTGTATTTCTCTGTCGGTTGGAATATTCTGGCATGGGCTTTTGTGTTTGTAAAATATAGATTTTTATCAGACATATGCTACTTTGCAACTATTTTATGCTGTAGTGTAGTAAATGTCGCTACATTTGTAAACTGTTAGTACCTATCATCTAAATGTTATATCACTTTATGTTATTTTTATATTACAGTTGCCGAAATTGCCGACAAAAAAAACAGACTTTTTTGCATTTATACAATCCCCACTTACATAGTCGGAGGACTTCTGACATTTTATATAAGCCAGACAATATCCTCTTGGATCTACCAACAGAGTACTATTGCCTCAACGGTAATCATTATGATTTTTACATGCTGGTACATGCCCGAGTCACCTAGATGGTTATATAATAAACATAAGAAGGAAAAAGCATACGCCCAGCTATGTGAAATTTCAGGACTTTTATATAGATTTCAATTAAACCGCAATTTAGAAAATCCTGAATTAGAAAACAATAACGTTCTATTTGATATGTTTGCATTTTTGTGTCGCAGAACTAAGAAGTATCTTATCCTATGTAATTTACTCATGACTGCCTCTGGTTTGAGCTACAACTCTTTAAGTATGGTGCAGGTTTTAACAAAAGAACATTGTTAATCGTTTTATATTTTCAGGAATCAAAAATATGTTACGTCATATACATACTAAGCAATATAATCTTTTGTCACGTGCTGCAGAGGTACTGAGGTATTCATAATATATAAATATATTTCATTTGACTCTTGCAACGATTTTCAGCTTTTTATTTCTTTTGCCAGTTTACATGATTTTAGGGAAACGTGTTGGTCTATCGTTTATGTACATTGTGTTCGTAATTCTGTTACTAATGGCAGCCTTCACATATGGTTTAAGCAATCCTATTTTCTTAATTGAGCAAATTTAGTTTACATCAGTTTTTTTCAGATTTTGAACAAGCTTATATCGACATATTTGGAGTAATCTTTAGCATGACTGCCATAAATATAATTTGGCTTTTAATCCTGGATATTTTTCCCACTTTCTTACGAGGTACTGCGATTGGAATTGGTTTCTTTTTCTTCGGTTTTTCAGGAACTCTCGGCTACATTCTCGCCAAACTAATAGAAGTAATACTTAAAATACATCAATCTTTTAAAATACTGAACAAAATATATTTCAGAAAATTGAAATCTTTAATTATTATTTAATTTTCTTCGTAGCAAATCTGTTTGGTATCATGGTACTGGCATTACCAGACACCACCAACCGAGAATTACCGAATTATAAACTAAATTAACAGTTTAGTCAAAATTAAAATAATATTGTATGGAGTTATTTCCTCGCATGTACCTACTGTCTTAAAATATACATAATTTTTTTGAAATGTTCCCTGTTTTATACCAGTTTCCGCAGAAGCTTTACAATAATCCACTGATTGCTTGCGATATTTGCTATTCAAATAAGTATTGAGCCAAAAAATATATCTGATCTTCAAGTTCATCATTTTCAGAAGAAACTATTTTTATTGGCTTCCATTTTCCTCATCTTTTTGCTATTTGCCCCTCTTCAAATCAAAATTTATAAAGTGTGCATACATTTTTATTTTACCCAAAGTTTCCACTAAATCACCGACAGTTGTGCGAATTTAAATATTATTGTGAAATTTTCAGACCCAAGAATGTTTTGCCATTTTTTAAAAAACTTTTGGAATGAAAAATGTTTAGTCATGGAACAAGTAAAAACAATGTCCAAATTCCAATAAGAGACAACACAAATAATTAGGTAAAAATAGAATTAAAATGGGGCAACAATTACAGAGATCCCTGTTTTGAGGCACCAACTTTTCTCGAAAAATACAGGGTGTTTCAAAATTGGCGAATTCCGAATTCAGAATACGTACTTTAAAAAAAATCTTTGATTTTGTTCAATTCATGGCAGCCTGCATATCCACAGTAACAAAATACAATTCTAGCTACGTTGCCTTTTCATTTTTAAGAAAAATTACAAAAATTTTAGATTTCTTTACTCCAAAGTAAAGCTATTATTCAAAAAATTGTTTTACTTTATTATTTTCCACAATCATCTACACCATAAATAACAATAAACACTGAAATTTTCAGCCTGTATTTGAAGAAAACGCAGTTCAAAGAGTGCACCTTCAGACCAATGTATTTTTGTGGGGGGAGTACATTCCATATTTTGACTACTGAAGTGATCCCCTACAACATGCCTACAACGCTCTGAATTCGGAATTCGCGAATTTTGAGACACCCTCTATAGCTAGATCAGCAAATTTCAAAAATCTTTAGATGTCAAAAGTCATTAAAATATTTACGTAGTCGGCGTTCGTTAGTTGTCACATAAATTTTAAAAATGGCTCGTGTAAATTTTGCCGATACTGAGCCAGGTAACAAATTAATGTAACTTAACAATCTTCATCTAAATATCATAGTGTTTTCACAGCTGAAAATGAATTTTTCGAAGAATACGACAAATACAGTGGCACTCTAAATTGCTGGTTGGTCCTTATTTTCATTTTAAGAAGTTTTGCTCCGTTGTGCTTGGCTGTGCAGGTATTAAAACAGCATCTACGTTTCATTAATTTAAAGATATGTATGTGGTATAGATAGCTCCATTCGAATTCAGGGAAAGTATCGAAATGTACCTAAAAGATTTTTCAACAAAACATAATGGGTAACAAGTATTATTATTTATTTATATTTTTCATAGAGATTTTTTTAAGTTCCCATGGGTTTAACCTATCTCTCTTCAAATGCCACAAAGAAAAACACGACAATATCACTGAAGCAGCAAGTCTACACAAAAGGGTAATGAAGTACTCTCTGAATATTGCTTTACACTGTACACTTATGTCTTACTGCATCGCACATCATATACATAATTAAAAAATCAAAGGATATATCTGTGGCGGTCGTGAAAAAGTAGGTAAGTCAAATAATTTCAAAAATGAGTTGGCGATGTTTACACCTTAATAATAAATCATTGAGTTAAATAATTCAGATTTTCACAGTTTAAAATTGACTTATATTGAAAGCAAGTACAGGTAGAAAGAAGTTTCTATTTAATTACAGGATTTTAGGAATGATCTGGAATTTTGAATCGTTGCCCTGAAATATTAACATTTTCGACTTACCTAGTTTTTCACGACCGCCACAGATATAATAACTAGCCCTCCTAGCTTCTAGGTGTACGACAACATACAGTTTTGTCATGTGGTTCATCACGTAATTGTTAATGGAACATCACATACACGTACAGACAGGTACAAACTCGTACAGTGGAAAATATTTTTACATGTTTTATTTATATTATTTATATTTCTTCCATGAACGCCATAAGAAAAGTTTACATTTTCCAGGCTGTTCCAGAGTGCACGCTTACAGAGCTTGTTTTAAAAATGATTTGCTTTAAAGCTGTTGGATTTTGTTCCGGAGCTCTCATAGGAGGAATTTTGTCAGATATGTAAAAAATACATTTTTTTATTGTTTCAAATTTGAACGATTTATGTTTGTAAAGAGCAGTGTAATAAGAACTCTCAGTTGCTAATCGTCACGCTAATTAATTAGACACCATAAAAAGAGGTTCACTATAGACTTGTTACTTTTGTAATATTGTTCAATTCATGTTTAAACATTTCACAATTAGGTATTCGAATACGGTTTTAACTCCTAATGAATAATGATTGATCTTTCTTAATAAACTTATTTATCTAGGAAACTTTTGATCCTCACTAATTACCTACATATACCTAGTGTTTCTGAATCTTTTCATCAAAAACTGGAATTCAAGAATTTTTCGAGAGTGAAATAAATTCGGGTTTTTGTGCTTTAACACAATATTACAAAAATTACAAAAGTGACTTCTTGTAGATGCTTAAATTACTCTAACCTAATATCTTTCATGTTTAAATAATTTCTTCCCCTACATAGACATGGAAGAAGAATTACGTGCTTGTCCTTGTCTATCATTTGGAATTTTTGTACTTGGTCTCTTACCATGTCCCCGATGGAATACATGGTGGAAATGTTTTATATTGTGACGGTGATGTGTTGCAGCGCGATCAATGTAGTAACATTTGTAAATTGTTCGTTTGTTAAAACATCAAAATATTAATGTTATTATTATTCTGAATTTGTAGTTGCGGAAATCACGAGTAGGAAGACCAGAATTCTAAGCATTTTCAGCATCTCGAGCTACACAATTGGAGATCACTTTTTTCATAACTTATCTAGAAAAATAACAACATGGAAATATTTGCAGTCTTTTGTAGCATCGACAATGAGCATTATGATTTTCGCGTGTTGGTACATACCAGAGTCTCCCAGATGGTTACTAAATAAAAATAAACGTAAAGCAGCATACGAACAATTAAACGATGTGTCAGGTTTGATATACAACATTAATACACCACCTCATCATGAGGACCCAAACTTGAAGAAAACATTCGTACCCTGCGAGATGTTTTTATTTTTATATCAAAGAGTTCTGAAGGATTTCGTTATATTTAATTTATTGGTCAGCATTTCCAGTCTGACGTACACTTCTGGAAGTTTGTTTCTTTTTAATGTTATAATACAATTTAGTAATGGTTCACAATTTTAGAACTAAAAGCGATTCTCCATTATGTACATACTGACGAGCTGGAATTTTTGACAACTGTTGCAGAAGGAATAGGGTTATCATTCTAATAACACTTTTTTGATTTATTTTATAACTGTTTTCAGATTTTTATTTTTCATACCAGTTTATATGTTTCTGGGTAATCGTTTTGGTTTATTTTTCGTTTATATGTTGCTCGCAATTGAAGTTTTGCTGGCACTTCTGACATACGGTTGATGATTACGATAACAGTACTACCAACATTAAGTTAACTGAGTTTATGTTTCAGATTTTTTGCAAGCACTTTATTTTAATGTATTTGGAATGGCGCTTGGGATAACTACATTGTCTTTAATATGGTTCTACATTTTGGATGTATTTCCTACTTTCTTAAGAGGTACTGCAGTAGGTTGTGCTTTTTCTATCTATGGTGTAGCAACAGCTGGTGGAGTATTTCTTGTTAACCAAGTGGAGGTAATAAGACAGATATAGGTATCCTGACTTTGATAATAATTTAAATGAAATCATTGTTTCAGAAATATAAAGAGTTTAATTATTATTTAACCATTTTTGTAGCAGCATTGTTAGGCTTATCAGTTTTGGCTTTACCAAATACTGCCAACAAAGAATTACCAAATTTTAAATTGAACAGATAATCAAACGTAATTGCGCACGATCTATATTAACAACAGATAAGTTATGAACTGGATGAATTAAAGCATGAGAATTGTGTCAAAGTTATTTTAAGCATAATTAAAAGATTTTATGAAAAATATAGTTGTATATTATTTTATTAACATTTTATCAAATTAAAATGAATAGGTAGCTATTGTACTATGGCGGCCAAAAAATTTCGGCCGTCATTTTTCCGTCATTTCAAAAAAATCGGTGTAGTCCATTCCTTATTGTCATTATGATTGATGTTTTTACTTGTCACTTTTGAAAGTCAAGCAAAATGCCATCGGTATCAAATTTTAATAAAATCAAAATAGTAACTCTTGCACAAAGAGGAATGTCCCAAGCTCAGATTTCGATGGACCTTCGTATACCTAAAAGTACAATTTCGTCCATTCTTCAGAAATGGAGACAAAATGGAATGGAACTATTGAAAGACGCCAAGGCTCAGGGAGGCCTAGCACATTTACTGCAGAAGAAGATAATATGCTTCTAAATAGATTACGCAATAGCCCTTTTATGACGGCTGTTGAAGGGGTAAATACAAGCAAATACAACGGAAAGGAGCGGTCGATTTTCGGCAAACATATGGGCATGGATTTTAGTAGATAGACCTGGGCTAATGTTGTCTCTAGAAGATCGGCTCAACAGTGATGTTTATGTTAGGATTCTTGAAGACGTGATGATGCCTTTAGTTTCAAGAATTTTTCCGAATTTTAACTTCATATTTCAACAAGACAATTGTTCAATGCATTCAGCACATAGGGTAGTAGAATGGTAGCATAAACGTTCTTGATTGGCCAAGTCGCAGTCCAGATTTTTGGTTCGTAATTTGCAACAACGACAAGTAATTCGGAATAGGGCAGAACTTTTAACTGCGATTACTAATGCATGGTAATCATTACATAGGAATTATCACAGAGATTTATGCGTCTCCATCTCGCGTCGTGTAAGACGAGTTATTGACGCCAATGGAGCAATGACCAAGTATTGATTTTAAACTTCATTCATTTTATCTTTTGACTTAGCTAAGTTCTTAAACAAAAATAAATGTTTCATTTCCTTGTCTTTGCCTTAATGTTTTTCGTTTGATTTTTTAAAAACTACGGCATACTCATGTAATTTCCACGGTTCTCTGTTTGGTACTTTAATCCAAAAATAGCCGCAAGTCTGCCTCTAGTCTCTAGTGCCACTAGCGACTAGCGGTCGTGTGGTAATTGTGTAAGAGTGGAACTTGTCCTTTGTATTCACAAAATTTGAACTGATGGACTGAATGACAGATTGTCAAAATGACAATAACGATAACAAAGCGAGGTTATTGGTGCTTAAGGGTAGTTTACACTTCATGTCAGGGCCTTGAAAGTGACGGACGAAATTTTTTGGCCGCAATAGTACAAAATAATGAAAACATTTTAAGTTTATTATTCAAAAATCTGCAGGGTTATTGGCAGAACGACGAACGACCTAATACTATAATATGTGGATACTATTGGGAGCAAAAAAAAGTGGGACATCAACGTCACTGTCTTGACTTTTAATGTGAAATGACCCTTATCTATTTCTAACCCTATAGTTCATTTTTTAACGCTGTAGAAAAAGTCAGGCAGCCCAATATACAGTTAGCAATGCTGCCTAGATACCTTAGATTAATTTATAATTGATATGGATCCACGATGCCGCTAAAAATTCTGTTTGTCAAAATCTCCGTCAATCTGACAAGGTTTTGGGCATTTGATAATAAATTTTTTTGTTCGACACTGTCAGAATTTGAGAATTTTCTCCTGTGTGAACGAATTTTGATAAATGTCACATCTTGTCAAAACGAAACATCAAGCTAATTTTAACGATTTTAAGCGATTTTGAGCCTTTAAGTGTCTCGTCGAACAAAAAAACGTTATTTTCAACTCGTTCTTGTGTAAATTGGACTTTTTTGCACTCGTGGACCTTTAAAACGCCCTCATGCAACAAAAAGCCCAATTTACACACGAACTCATTAAATAAATAACTATTAATAATGTGCCGTATGATTTCCCTTTCATTAAAGTTAAAGAACGTCGTTAAATTGTTTTGTCTCTGTCTAACATAGTGCTTGGCATATACTCTCACTTTGTCTAATCAATTATTTACCTAATGAAAAGCTTAACGAATGGGAAATCATATGGCCCACTGTGTTTAATCTAGAATTAATGAATAAAAAAACAGTAGGTAAGTTAGTAAATGGAAACAATAATTAATTCAGACATATTTAGTGCGATTCTGTTTCAAAATTTAGCAAGATTGTTATTGAACAATATTGATTTTGCATAGATCCAACCAATCAACAGCTTCATATCATAGCAACTTAAGCAACTACAACATTGTTATATAGCGATATTGGTAAATTTTAAAACAGAATCGCACCAATTATGTTAGGCTAGATTAGGTTAGGTTAGGCAACTGTATTAGCTAGTAGGAGTAATGCGGGTGGTACGTGTCTGCGACACAGGGCGAACCATCCCTAAGTTTGTAGGAGGGAGAACAGCGGCTGAACGGTGCAAGACAGGACTGCGGCCAAGTGGCCTCCAGCACGGATGATACGGATGTCCCACTCTTTACTTGAAATAAAAACTGCGTTTGCGACGCCATCTATTTTTAGTCCCGAGAAATAATTAGTTAGGAAACACACCGAACCCTGTAGGTACCTTTTTCGAATAAAAGTAAAATTTTAAGTTCAATTTACTAATTATTACCACATAAATCTTGATACTTAATAACTAATCCTTAAAAAAATCTTATGATCTTAAGGCATATATACCTATATTCCTTATAAAATCATAAGAATTATTATAACGATTAATTATAAAGTACCAAGGTTCATGTGGTAATAATGTAGCAACAATGTGTATTAGGACTATTAACTAACAACGCCTATGATTTTTGAAATAATGATTATTACAAACACTGTTTTAATATTATAATAAAATTACACAAATAATGGTGACTGGCTATTTATCACGGACGTTGGACATCTAGGCGTGGGACGCATAACCCGTGCGCATGACCCTTGAGCCAGCTTTTGTTCGCTGAACCAAAACTGCAAGGCCAAACTGTATATTGACTAAACAATACGTAAGTTTCGTGGACTAGGTATAGATAGAGCTTGCGTCAATTAATGTTCAAGGTCATGTATCTCAGTTATACCCCCCTGGCCTCCAGCCTCTTCCTCAAGCAGCTCTCAACGAGACCACTTCAATTTCTGTTATCTACCTTCATTCCGAAATATACATATTCAATTACTTGAGTAGGTATTTGTTTGCTGACTACCCCCTTTGAGCTTCTCCAGAACCACCTTACGTGAGTCCAAAGAGTAACGAGACCAACATATGGATTTAAAAAATCAACTCTCATCTTCAAATTCTTCCGGTTAATCCGAATCGTCATCAGACTCTCCGAGGTGTACAATCAGTGGTTCCACAGTCACTTACTTCAATACGCACATCCAATTGCCACATCTGCTCTTCTTTAGTTTAACTGTACCTTCAGTTCCGCATGTTCATCACAGACATGTTTGTAAATGTTCAAAATCATGTTTTTTGCGATTACGGATAAGGGCGAATTACTTTTTCGTTGAATATAATTTGTTCTGGGCATCCCATCGATAATCAAGTATAAAAACCCTTGACTAAACTAACCTTTAAATTAATACCTAATTGACAGTGACACGAATTGATAGTAATGCATTTATTGTGGCATATCGCATCATGGATTGAAGTAATTTACAAAATTGAAATAGGAATATAATATTAGATTCCTATTATTAAATAGTGAACTATTGAAAGTGTATATTGGGCTGCCTGACAAAATTTCAGAATTCGTGTAGTTTGGGTTGCATTATTTGAATGTTTGAAATGAAATAAACGGCTTTTCACTTGGCCTACTTTTACCTGAAATGCGTAAGTACCTGCCAGAAGGTGTAGTTAATCAGCAAATCTCATTACTAAGCTTTTAGATATTTTCGTCTCCCAAATAAACGTTCAAATGTGAATTTAGTGGTAAAATCGTACGTACAGTCGATGGACAAAAAAAACTGGGACAAAAATGACAATCACATAAGTCAAAATTTACAAATTTGCATCGTTTAATTACGGCTTTATCACAAATAGGTTAACTTTGGTATGACATATTATATAGACACTGACAAATATACTGACAATTCAATGGTCTGATTTACATAGATTAAATTTTAAGTGTCCCAGTTTTATTTGTCCACCGACCGTACGTATGTTTATATACCGGGTATCAACCACCAAACCTGCCATAGGCACATTACACATATTAAAATAATATATGAGTTGCTATGAAACATATTATTGTTTCGTCAAATTTGCCCAATAATTTCTACGTTACCTACATCAAAAGTTTCCTGATTGTATGGATGATAATTATAGCTGTCAAT